>NC_053501.1:36768894-37051594 GCF_905171775.1 Rana temporaria | reverse complement strand
AAAATCCCATAGACTTTAATTATATGTTATAAAGACGTATAACTTCAGTTTTTAACATTATCTGACGGATTTTAATACAGATTATTAAAACGGATTTATTTTGTAGTGTGAAAAGGGCCTTAGAGAAAATAAAGAAATTGTGGGTTGAATTGGAAAGAAGCTTAAATAAAGCTAGGTTAGGGAAGGATATTTGGATTCCGGCACAATTTAGACAGTCCAAAGAGCACATGTACACGATCACACTGATATCTATGTTAATATGGGATAGGGTACACAAAAATGAAAAATGGGGATATAATTCCCTACTAATCCCACTATATGATACAAATTATTTTGCACCAGGGAAAGTAAGCTTGTCTGGGAGTTGGATTAAAAAAACGGACGTAAAAATAAGGGATATACTGAAAGATGGTAACATTTGTACTTATCAGGAACTTGGGGAATACAAAAATGTTTGAGTTGAATTGGCTGAGATATCTACAGCTGAAACACTTTGTGGACTCCCTTCCTCATCCGATCAGGCTAGAGGGAAATCTGCTCCCACTAGAGCGTATGTGTTTAGCGCCGAACGGAGGAGGCGGGATCTCACAGATTTATAAAATACTGTCAGGATTAAAAAAAATAAGGGACCACCTCCGTATATTAAAAAATGGGATGAGGAGCTGGCAACAGGTGATACTGAGAGAGATTTCGGGAAAATATTGAAGATGGTGCACATCGCATCAACTAACTGTGGGTTGATAGAAATTTTAAATGTCTTATCACCCTGGATATTGCACACCGATTCCAAGGGGAGACCTCCAGATTCTGCTGGAGGGCTTGTAGGGAACCTGGTACCATGTCACCCCTCTGGTGGACGTGCCCCAAAATCAATATATATTGGCACAAGGTTGTATCAGTAATCAAGGAAATTACAGGAATTAAAATGGCAGTCGACCCTTGGGTGTGTGTGTTCCATGGGACAAACATGACTAGTAAACAATATATGAGAACCTTGCTCCCCCATATCTTGAATGCAGCAAAGAGCCTGATCCCCAAACAACAGTGGAAAGATCCCGAGAGCCCAACAATGAGGAATTGTCTTGGTAAAATAAATGACATCTATTATATTGAACAGCTCAAGTTTATGGGGGAGGAAGGTGAAGAGGGATTTAAACTGAAATGGCAGGATTGGGTCGATTATAAGTTATCAAGTTAAGATGGTATAGAGTAGGAAGCGCATTTTAGTAAAAGTTGACAAGTTAAGAGACTGAAGTTCGGAGAGAAGGGGGAGGGCTTGGGTACGGGGGGAGGGCTTGGGTTAGTGGATTTGGGCAGGGGCACTTTTAATTACAATGTAAACTTTTGCACTAGTTGTATGTTTATATTCTATGGCCATATAGGCTTAATAGGTCTATACCTATATATTGATATAACAAAAAAGGCAATTTCCTACAATGATGCGAACCAGGATGGAGACAGCGTATGAACGCAAAGATGATTATGTCTCCGGTAGTGTTCTCTGAGGTGAATAGAAATATAAAAATAATCCAAGTATGTTGATTAGTTTCAGCCCTAATGCACAGTATATTTTGGTAAACTTGCCTACAAAAAGGCCTCTCCAGTGATGTGATGGCCATGACTTTTCCTTGTAGCTCTGATGCCATTTACATGTTCACTTTCAGACAATGTTGCAATCGGCTGCTGTAATGGCCAGCTTTCTGATATGAATTGGAACCTACTGGTGGCTAATCGATATCCTTTAATTTGTTTTATTAGCCCGCACCACCTGCTGTGACCAGAGTTAACAGACCAGCAGCCAAAATAGATGCTCCAGTTCCTTCTACTCGATCTCGTCCTGTACAGGTAGGTTCTGAGGTGGTTGGGGGGAGGGGGGTACAGAGCAAGACCCCTTTCACACTGGTGTGCTTTTCAGACTTTTGACAGTGCGCTTGCAGGACGGGGAAAAAAGTCCTGCAAGCAGCATCTTTGGGACAGTGTATACACCGCCCCTGCCATTGAAGTCACTGGGCAGTGCTGCCGGAGCACCTTCAAAGCGCTTGGCAAAAGCGTTTTTAACACTTTCATTGGCCGATAGCTGGGCTTAAAAGTGCTGCTAATGCCCCCTCTCTCAACCTTTCTAGGTGTTCCTATAACATGGTAAATCTTTACTTTTTTGCCTTAAGTTTAACTTTGAACTGTCTGCTGTTGGCCCCCAGGGCTTTTGTGGTACCATGTGACAGCATTCCCTCTGTATTTTCCTATTTCGGCAGACTTTCCTCCCGAAAGGTCTCCAGTAATATAAAAAAAATTCAGCGGACGCCCATGCCTTCAGGCAATGATGTATATCTCTAATTAGCTGTAGTAATGACCAACTTGCTGATATGGATGGGAACTATTAGTGATTTAACTGGTATCCTTTGAAATGTATTAATAAAAAAATATATATTTATAATTTATTTTTATTTTTTAAGACTGTGGTACCTGCTGTGACTAGAGTTACCAGATCGGCAGTCAAAATAGAAGCTCCTGTTCATAAACCTCTTTCTCGGCCTGCATGGGTAAGTTTTATATTTTTATGTGTGTGTGTGTGTGTGTGTGTTTTCCTCTACTCAGTTGTGCTCATTGTTGCAGGTGCCTGTGGAAAACAAAATCTCTGACCATACTGCTTCAAAAGGACGTGGACAAAAGTCTGCCCCAAAAAATGAGAAGGAAAACAAAGGTAATGGACAATGGTGTGATGTATGTGTGTATGTATGTGTGTGTATATGTATGTATGTGTGTGTGTGTGTGTGTATATGTGTATATATATATATATATATATATATATATATATATATATATATATATATATATATATATATATATATATATATATATATATATATATATATATATATATTCCCTCTCTCCCCAATGTATACATTTTTTTACTTTTTTTTTTTTTTTTTTTTTTTTGGTCTTCGATCCACCAATGGAAAATACTTTTTCAGTACAGAAAAATAAGGATGGTTAGTGCATGGCAATGCTCCAGGCCAGGGCACAATATTGTGTATTTTATATGGATTGAGTGCCTTTTTTTCCCTTTTTCAGTAACCACTATTCCATCTGTCAGGACTACAAGAGCAACAGCAGCTATAGCTGCCAAGAGTCGGCTTCCAACAGTAAAGGCAATAAACACTTCAGGTAACTTAATTGAAATATATATTCTCACATTTTGTGTACATGAAATCCTTTTGTTAATAATCACTGTTTTCACCAGCGCTGTGTGTGTGTGTTTATTTTTTTTTATTTTTTTTAAGTAGTGGTCAAGCCTCCAAAAACAACCAAGGTGAACTCTGAACAGGAATCTGTTTTAAAGGAACCAGAGGTAAGGGTTCTGTATTCCACACATGATCATGTCCAATTAGTACTTGTTGTAGCATTGAATGCTGTCATAGGTTTTGTTTGATTATGTAAAAATGCTACTGTAGAGGAAAGCTTTTAATTATTTAAGATCACTACTTCCTAATGTACATGACAAAATAGTCTGTGCCAACATCGCGAGCTTCCTTGGCATGTAAGTGTCCATCTATTAAGTCAGCACATACATACTAGGGATGCACCAATACAGGTATCGGCGCCGATACTAGCCATTTTCGCGAGTATCGGTACACGCGAAAATGCTCCAATACCGTACGTGATGTCATGTGGGAGCGGACTGCCTCCTCCCCCTGCCGGACAGTGCCATCCCCGCTGCTTCCTCCCAGTGGCATCGCTTGGTGCAGGTCCGCCAGGCTGACTGTCCTAACAGCCCACCAGCCTTGTCGCCGCACTGCACACCTTCCTCCTTCAGCTCTGACTCCCAGCCACACAGAGCACTGCATCCGGGCTCTCCCTGGCCAGCTCCTCTCCCGCGAGAGACACCTGTACCCTGCCTGCAGTCACTTCTGCCTGTTGCCTCCTCCTTCCTTCTACCAGCTGTCACCCCCTGCCCCCATGTTTCCCAATAACCCTCCTATCCCTCGGCCTTTCCCATCTTAACTCTCCCACCCTCAACTACCGCCAGTCTGCCACCTCCCAAACCACCCCTCTTCCTAGGAGATCCCGATCGGTAATTGGTATCGGCAAGTACCTGAGGTAAAGTATCGGTACTCGGTGTTAAAGTGGCTTTGGTGCATACATGCGTACATCAACTGACAGGAACACCAGGGATAACAAGGAAGCAATACAGAGAGAACAGAATACTTTCTCGTACAAGTACATGGTACAGCAGACATATCAGGAATATGACATGTTGGGGTAACAAACGCTTAAAGGATTGCAAGCTATACTAAAGGTACTTCAGCTGAACTTGAGTAGGTGAGGGTAAAGCCCCTGTTGAGTAAACTTGGCTTATTAAATCTCTCTAGCAGCGGAACAAACTAGTTAAAGCTTTTCTTCCCCTTGCCCCCCCCCCCCCCCTTTTTTTTTTTTTTCTCTCTTCCTAGGCTTTTTATTGCTGCCTGTATCTTGGAAAGATTTAATCTTACTTGTCCTGGTCACCATACTGGAAGTAGGGAGATCTTCTGATGGATAGGAATGCAAGCGCCAATAAAAGCATGACTGATTAGAACCCTTCTTCTCCCCCCCCCCCCCCCCCCCCCTCTAAATCTTAAAATTTATTCATAACGCCTTTTTTTTTTTTTTTTTTTTTTTTAAGCCTGCGGTACTTAACCAAGAGAAATCTGAAAAGTTGAAATTAGAGGTTGTTGTGAAAGAACAGCCAAAGCCAGCTATTTCCATGAAAGTGACAGCTGTAGAAAGTGAGATCCTTACAAAGACCACCATACCAGAAGAAAGCAAGCCATCCTTTGCTCCAGAGAATTTTGAGTTTCAACCATTGGCTGGACTATCAACTTTCAAGTTCCAGCCATTGACTCCCAAAAGAGCCAATGCTTTCTTGGCACCAACTGCCACATGGAGTCCTTTAGCTGGTAAAAGGTAGGTCTAATAATGTAGGGATTTGGGTTTGATCTGTGTGTGGCGGCTTTGTGGTTTTTTTTTTCTTTTTTTTTTGTTTTTAATATAATTTGTGACTGCGATATTGTGGCGGACATTTAAAGCGGTGGTTCACCCTCCATAGCAGCATTTTAGCATAAAATGAGGCATAGTAGCGCGAGCTACAGTATGCCTGTCTTGATTTTTTTTTTTTATCCCCGTACTCGCAGTGCAATCGTACATTGAAGATTCCGTCTCCCCGCGGGAATGGGCGTTCCTATCCAGACGGAGGATGATTGACGGCCGGCTCTGGCACGTCACGCTTCCCGAAGACAGCCGGAGTAGGTCTCGGCGCTATACGGCGCCTGCGCACAGACTATGCGCAGGCGCCGTGAAGAGCCAAGCCTATTTCGGCTATTTCCGGAGAAGCGTGACGTGCCAGAGCCGGCCGTCAATCATCCTCCGTCTGGATAGGAACGCCCATTCCCCGTGGGGAGTCGGTATCTTCAAAGTAGGATTGCACTGTGAGTACGGGGATAAAAAAAAAAATCAAGACCGGCATACTGTAGCTCGCGCTACTATGCCTCATTTTATGCTAGAAGAAAAAAAATGTTTTTTTGTTTATTGGGTGAACCCCCACTTTAATGCATTGACTGGCACGAAAGGGGTTAACACTAGGGGGTGATCAAGGGGTTAAATGTGTTCCTTAGGAAATGATTCTAACTGTGGGGACTGACTGGGGGAGGTGACCGATCGGTGTCCCTATGTACAAGGGACACACAATCGGTCTCCTCTCCCTGACAGGATCTGGATTTGTGTTTACCCACACGGATCCACGGTCCTGCTCAGTTACTGGGCAATCATGTGTTCCCGGCGGCCACCGTGGACACTCTTCAGGTCCCCAGTGATGCAGTGGGCGCCCCCTAGTGGCTCGGGAAGGCGAAGACTTCGTATGACATCCGGCCAGAACGAGAGCCTCATCGTCCCGCCGTCATGTGATAGGCTGGCTAGTGGTTAAATAAAAGCTGTCCATTGTAAGGACGCCTATGCAATGGTAAATGATTTGTCTCATCCATGTTAAAATTATACGTTTTGCTGGAGAGCTTTTTCTTCTAAAAACAGACTTGCTTGCAGCTGAAAGTAGAAGAAATGAAATAAAGCCCCAAAAACGCTAATGCAGCCATCACATCTAAGAATTGATGAGCTTTGATGTAATGTAGGTTTATGCTTTTGTGTTGAACCACTTCCTGCTGCCATATAACAGAATGACGTGCGCAAAGTGGTTGTTATCCTGACTGGATGTCATGACGTCCAGCAGGATAAGCCACTATTGTGCACGGCGATCGGCTGTGTCACTGACACACCGCAACTCCGATCATGTTAAGGAGCCTATAACGTAGGCTCTTCACCATGTGATCAGCTGTGACCAATTGGTGTGTAACCAGGAAATGCTGGTAAATGGCTTTCCTCGGTTCATGCTGATATGATAGCTCTTTACTTTTGTCAAACAAAACATGCTCTACCTAGCCAAAAACAAGGGAAGGCGATATACATTCAACCTGAGGTTTTGAGGCACCGTACTAAGTACATTTTATTGAATCGCATTAAATATATTTTTAGGTAGATAACATCACCTCCAAATTTCATGCATATAATTACATGGAAAGTAGCAAATATTGTATCCCTCTAGCAAACGCATTTCACGGTACATGGCTGCTTCATCAGGGCCAGCATGGGATTGCGCACAACAGATTTTGCATACGCATTGACTCATAAGATGGCATCATAAATGGACTAGTGAGCCCCATGAGCATCAGAGCAATAGGGCAGATGGAGAGGTGAAGCTGAGACCAGCCACGCTGTACAAGCTATAAGCTTCTAACCAATCTCTAAACAGTGTGGCATAGCCAGCAATGCTCTCCTCCTTTTTCCTTTTTTTTTTTTTTTTTTTTTAATATATCACTAATGGCTGCTTTATGAACTAGCAAAAAATATTTTCAAATTGTTTTTCTTTTTAAATAAAGCAACTTTGTGTACACACGATTGCATGAAAATGAAGAAAATAGGAGTCCTCAGGTGTCCCCTCCTGACTTGGCCATAAAGACCACAAGCGTTGAACAGGAAATGGACACTCTTCCTGAAGCCAAAGGTACACAAATATATGATCCTAAACACATGATTTTTGTCTAACTTTATTTTTATATTTAAGTTTTGTTTTATTTGCATAAAATTGCAGGTGATGTCTGTACAGCTCTGCCTGTTATGGAAGAAAGCCTTCCTCCATGTGCCCAAGATGCAAGTACACCAACCAGTCCTCAATCGGATCAGACTCATCACGATGTGCCATATTTCCGGTAGGTTACTACTACTTGGGGGGGGGGGGGGGGAGTTTTAACTGGTTAACTGCTCCCATTGGACTATTGGTAAATGGTGTTTTGGGCAGATCACCCCCTAGATGTAATGAGCATTTAACCCACTGAAAGATGAGTGTTTTAAGGATAGTTCTGCTTCATTTAGGTTTGTGTGCCATGCCTCAACCTTTCACCTTCAATTTTCATACATTTGCTTTTCTAATAAAGGCAAGTTTTATAAAGCAGTTTGAAGTGAAGCTGTTCCAGCTGACCATGTGATAAAAAAAACTTAAGTGCAGGTCACCTTCAGGGAGAGTCTGTGGCTTAATTGTCAAAACAGTGCATAGGTATGGGGAGGGGGGTTTGTGGGAAACTAGGTTTAAAAATGACTACACCAAATGGCTATAGCCCATGGGACTATTATCGAGTCGCGTCATAAAGATATATACATTTATTGCTTGAAAAGATGCATATATTATAAAACGGTGAAACATCTAATGGCATTCAAAAGCTTTCAAGTTTGAAAGGATCTGACATCAACATATGACAACTGAGCTGATACTGTCCAATCTAGAAAGATGGTCTGTGCTTTAAATTCCCTATGCGTTTCGTGGGATAAAAACCCACTTTGTTGGGAGCAGCACAGGAGGATATCTAAAGATAGAAAGCATGTGAGGGGTATTTAAAAAACAATAAAAACGAAAATAAATTCCCACCCAGCTTTGTTTGTAACTTGCATAATTATGAAATCTGTCAGCCTTCACATTAACCTCTAATTTAAATCCAATAACAAACTTACAAATATGTAACGGGCTAAGAGGGGGCTATCCCAGATGCACATCAGACTCTACCCGGGAGTTTTAGAGAGACGGGGAAGATGGAAAGGACAGATGCCTAATATGTGGATCTCCAGGCGTTCCAACTGTTCACAATAAAAAGACAAAAACAAAATTCAAAGAAGACCTAGTGAATGTACAAATAAACCAATTGATCACTGGTGCAAGTGTGTGTGTGTGTGTGTGTGTGTGTGTGTGTGTATGTGTGTGTGTGTGTGTGTGTGTGTGTATATATATATATATATATATATATATATATATATATATATATATATATATATATATATATATATATATATATACATACATACATACACTGTGCTTAGACTTTAACAAAAATGTGTCTGTTTTTGTAATAATGTGACTAGCTGTTGAGAATGGAGACTTGGTGCTGCACAAAATAAAACATACTTGCTGATGTGTGCAGCTATTGACCCCCCTCAGCCACCTAAAGGATTGGCCTTTTTCTTCTTTTTTTTTTTTTTTTTTTTTTGCGCTATAAACAAAAACCAACAATTTTGAAAAAACACGTTTTAGTTTTATTTCCCAAATTTTAAAAATTGCAATACGCGTTTGATTGGTTTGCACAAGTTATAGCATCTACAAAATAGGGGATAGATTTATGTTTTTATTAATCATTTTTAATTTTTTTTAACATGTCATACTTGCCTCCGGTGCAGTTAGTTTTGCAAAGAGTGGCCCGATCCTCCTGTTCTGGGGTCCCACGGTGGCTCTCTCGGCTCCTCCCCATAGTTGCTAACCCCCTCTAGGAAGCTCTCTCCCGAGGGGGTTACCTTGTGGACGCGCTCCATAGCCACCAAGTGTATGACTCAGTCCCACCCCGGCGGCCGTGTCATTGGATTTGATTGACAGCAGCGGGAGCCAATGGCTGCGCTACTATCAATCTATCCAATCAACGGCGAGACACCGGGAATGAGCCTAGCAGGTGAATGGGCTCAGTAAGTTAAAATGGTGTGTCTTATGGAATAAGATGTGTAAAAGGCTTTACTGTACACTAGGGCCAAAACAACTAATCGATTATGAAAATGGTTGTCAACTATTTTCATAATCTCTTAATTGGCCAGCCGATTAGTTGGCCTGCATAAAGAATGCATTAGTTGCATATCGGGAAATGCAGTGAAGCACAAATACAGATCAGTAACCTTGCTATTGGGGCAGTCTGAAGGCAGGGGACCCCAGTAGAGGAGATTCAGAGCTACTCTGTGCAAAACCATTACACAGAGCAGGGCAAGTACGATATGTATGTATGTATGTATGTATGTATGTATGTATGTATAAAAAAATCGGTACACTCCTATGCAGTGTTTTTTTGTTTTGTTTTTTGTGTGGAACTGGCCGACCAGTTGGTGCAGGGCCTTAAGTATGTTTGCGAGTCGGCCCTGGATACGATTCCCTTGCTGTCCAGCGCCTCTGTCTCTGCAGTGGTACTGCGTCGCCTGATATGGCTGAAATGTTGGTCCGCGGATCAAGCCTCTAAGAAGGATTTTCTTCATTTACCCTTTAAGGGTGAGAGGCTTTTTTGGAGCCTCGCTGGATGACAGTAAGGATGACACGGGAGGTAAGGGTACTCTTCTCCCGCAATCCAGAAAGGGGCCACGTCTTAGGTATGGGCCCTCCTCCGCTCATAAGTTTTTTTTTGTTTTTTTTTTTTTTTTTTTTTTTTTTCGTCTGCCTGGAGCTGCAGGTGAACGCTCCCCGGCCGATAAGGCGCCGGCTGAGAGACAAAAACGTCCCTGGTTACGCAAACCTGCGACCGCATAAAGGTCTGCCCCACCCGACATTTGGGTGGGGGTCGTCTTTGAGAGTTCGCGGCTTTGTGGACTTCACAGTTCTCCGACCGGTGGTGTCTCCCTCAGGGTTCATCTTCCTGAAATGTGGCTTGGGCTGTTCACACCATTCACATGCCCATACCACCGCTAGAGGTAAAAAAAAAAAACGCAAGGAAATGCCCACCGAACAGAATTTATTTGTATTTTTTTTCCCCCTCCAGCTTCCTCTGACTCGTCTGCATACCCTGTTTGGGACAGTGCAGGATCTGCTGGCGCGTGTGTGATCATACCCGTGCCATTGCAGGAAAGCTTTCAGGGTTTTTATTCAAATCTGTTTTTGGTCCCAAAGGAGGGGGTCTGAACGATCCTGAATCTCAAGGCCCTCAACTGCTTTGTGACAGTCCAAAGGTTCAGGATGGAATCAGTGTGCTCTGTAGTAGCGGGACTCCATCTGGGGGGGACTTTCTGGCATCCTTGGACGTCAAGGATGCTTACTTGCATGTCCCCATATTTGTCAGACATCAGAGGTTAATGCGGTCGGGGACGACTACTACCAATTTGTGGCTCTCCCTTTTTGGCCTGGCATCGGCACCATGTGTTTTCACCAAGGTGCTCGCACCCCCCCCCCCCCACCCGATTCTGGCCCTGCTGAGACAGCGAGGTATTTCTATCATGGGTTACCTGGATGACCTTCTTCTGACCGCTACTTCAGGATCAGAATTAGAGGAGGATGTAGCCATCGCCACTCAGACCCTTCAAGACTTTGAGTTTTGAGCCTCCAGAAGTTTTCAGCGCTGTCGCACTTTGAATGACAATTGCGCGGTCGTGCGATTTAGCTCCCAAACAAATTTATGACTTTTTTTTTTTACCACAAATGGATCTTTTGTTTTGGTGGTATTTGATCACCTCTGCGTTTTTTTTTTTTTTTTTTGCACTATAAACAAAAGGGCGACAATTTTGAAAAAAAATATATTTTAGTTTTTGATTTAAAATAATAATAAAGACTAGAAGTTATCCCCTCCCGCTGCCTGCCCATTTCTCCTGTATGCCTCCTCTCCCCCCCCCCCCCCCCCCCTTCCCCTTCGGTCCCCTTTAAAGTGTAAGAATTTTCTTTTTCCTGTTAGCTTGGCGCTCCTGTGCCCCAGATGTGTCTGTGCTCCCTCCTCCTGTGTGTAACCACCTATGTCCCCTTACTTCAATGTGTATCTGCTATATATGCCTCGATGAATGTCAAATGGATAATATCTTTACTTGTAGTGCATGTTGCACTTTTGATCCGTTTGTCTACCCATTTTTATTTCATGCTCAATAACGGTTTTTTTGATTAAAAAAAAATCTAATAAAAAAAAAAAGAATCCTCATTTTTGGGACCATTCACATTTATACACGATTAGTGCTATAAAACTGCACTGATTACTGTGTAAATGTGACTGGCAGGGAAGGGGTTAACACTAGGGGGCCTTCCCTAAAGTGTGTAGGGGGGGGGGGGACTCACAAGGGAAGGAGACCGATGTGTGTTTCTCTGTAATGGAACACACATCGGTAGGGGTGCAACGGATCAAAAAACTCACGTATCGGATCGATCCTCGGATCAGGAGTCACGGATCGGATCATTTTCAGATCAGCAAAAAAAAAAAAAGACAAATCTTGTTACACCCACCAGAGTTTTAGATTTCACAGTTCTTCTCAACACAAAACTGAGCTTATGTGCTTAAATACAGTGTTTGGAAATCTGACGGACTGTTTATTGCTAATATGACAGAACACCTCTGATTTTCACATTTAAACAGTCCGTCAGATTTACAAATACTGTATTTAAGCATATAAGCTCTGTTTTGTGTTGAAATAACTGCATCTCGCAATACTTATATGTGCAGCCAAGTGGAAGTCGCAGCCCCATGTACGAAAGTGGTGTCACCAGTTCCCTACTGTGACCTGAACTATCCCAATCATCAGATCCCTTTAGTGTCATTGATCGGCGGGCTGAGTGTCTAGTGAAAATCCCCCCTACGTGCTCAGTCCATACAGATCCCCCCGATCGCCTCCTCTCTCTTCTCTGGCAAGCAGCAGGACGCCCGGTGCGGCGGCGGCAGCGGCTCCCCGTGTGGATTCCTCAAGGTGCAGCATGGAGCTCATCGCTGGGCTGTTAGGAGTCAATGACATATTGAGCTCAAGTGCCCACAAACTTCCGAGGAGCAGCCTGCATCCCCCGCGCCGGGTGGACCTCGATGGCCGCCGCTTCGATAGCTAGGCCGAAGCCGCGGCCTTTCCTATGGACCGGGAGGCACGTGGATCGCCGTGTGTCCCGACCCGAAGGTGCTGATCCATACGGATCAGTTGCACCCCTTGTGACAATACATGATGTGTTCCCACTGTCATATGGCATTCTTGTGCCACAGTGCCTACACACCGTCACGGTTTTATCCACTAACCTCTTTCCTTCATCATTATATTTGACATGGAAGACAAAATGCTCCCATACAGGGGATTTAAATGACGCGGGGCATTCAAGCTCCTTCATTCGCCATGACCACGCTGTGTGTGGACTGAACATGCGCAAATTATTATTATTATTTTTTTTTTAGAAAACAATCCTCGGATCACGTGTGCGGTTCGGATCAATCTTTTTCGGTTCGGATCACGGATCAATGACGATCCGTTGCACCCCTACACATCGGTCTCCTCACCACTGACAGGACATGGATATGTGTGTTTACACACACAGATCCATGGTCCTGCTGTGATTGCGTTTTGTTTTTGTTTTCTTCAAATTAAAACACGTGATCTCCTTAGTCCTGATGATATTTACCAGATTCAACCTAATAGTATATACATTTTCTCTTCTGCCTGTCTGTTCTCAGAGTGGGATTATAGATTTTGCTTCTTAACCATATAGTTAGTTATTTTATATTTACCAATGCATATAGATAATTAAGAATAAATTGCCTTTGTTTTTTAAAGTTTACATATTAAGTAAATTGTACACTACGCTTTTTTGAATGTTATCCGATTAATCTAAAAAAAATCGGCCTACTCATTTTCATAATAGATTATTGTTGGTTGCAGCCCCACTGCACACACTAGTTCAGGAGAGTTTGTTTTTAGCCCATCTTGCCAATGTCTGCAATTTATGCTTTCTTCTTTCATCGTATTCACTATCAACACTGCAGCTTAACTTCTTTTTTTTTTATTTTTTATATATTTCCGTCTTAGAGGTTTGCTAAAGTCTGAGATTCAGAGGCTGGCTTTGCTGTGCAGTGAGTGGGATACAAGATTTGAAGAGGATATTCCAGAGGACTGTAAGTGAAGCATGCATGGAACTGTTGTCTCCCTTAGTTTCACTGGCATGACTTTCTCTTTCGTTCATAGACGGACACAGCATCCTTTGACCTTAGGGTTATGCTTCTTCCTACCAGGAGATTTAGGCAGAATTCTACAGCACTTAAGGTGTTAAAAACTTTCCTTCATGCCGCTCCTCCCAGGGGGCGTGGCTCCCCCAGGCATAACCCCCACTCTGCTTTAGCAGCCTCAGTTTGTTTCTGCCTAACCGTCAGGAGAGTCAGGCTCTCTCTGGAGTCCTGGACTCTGGAGTTTTTTCTTGCAAATTTTTTTGCATTTTGCGAGTTTTTTCCTCGCTTTTTTATTTTATTTTTATTTTTGAATCCTGCGATTCTTCTATCAACAGCCGACTGGGTGACAGGCTGGGTCCTCGACCCTTGTAGTCCCCCCAGGTTCGGCCTTCGAGCGTGTGCCGGCCCTCAGCTCCGCTTTGGGACGTCCACGACAGGCCCCATTGCTCCAGGGGCGGCCGGGGAACTTCGGTTCTAGGGCACACATATGACCGGTCTCTATGGCCTTGTCACAGTGTGTCTGGCTGACAGCCATGCCGTTCGCGGACGTTGGTTCTGTCTGGGATACCTCCAGCCAGGTAGTCGCAGGACAGGTAAGTAGTGGCCCCTTACTCAGGTAAGTGGTCTGGCTGGAATGTTTTCCCTTGGGAGGTCGACTGAGGGTTTCCCCCGCTTTCCTCTCTCCCTTATTCCTCTCCCTCCTTTCCCCTTTGGGTGACGGCTGTGCAGGGGGTTTTTTCCCTGGGGCTCATATTTTTTTTTTTTTTTTTCACTCGGGTATGGCTGGGGCTGTTCTGTGTCACTGCAGGGGACTGTGGTGGACATTCTGGGCATTTTTGTGTGTGCTGTGTGCTGTTTTGGTGTACTGTCATTTTTGGGTACACTGTCTTTTTAAAACTGCGCAACGGCGGCCATTTTGCCGGAGCCGCGCTTGTATTATTCGGCGGCCATTTTCTTGTGGCCGGCGCCATTTTCAGCACTAGTTCGGCCTCTAGTGGCCGTTTCGGCGGGGAAAAAAGACCGCGAATCATCTGAGGGGACAGACGCAGCGCTGCAGCTTCTCCTCAGCACACACTTGCCTTCACAGACCGCGCTGTACCAGGGGGTGGTGAGTCTCAGGGGGCCCCATACTGTGCTCTAGCGGCTGGGAGGTGACCTGTGGGGGACTTTTTTCCTGCCCTTGGCAGTAGGGGTGAAATGGCAACGGCAATATGGAGCCTGAATCAGGCCCCTCATTTCTTACAATGCCGGAATTAACCCTTAAGCGCCCCTCCCCCTGCCACATCTGTTGAATCGGTGTCGGCTGTCCTGGAGTCTTTTCTCACCAGGTTTGAAGCAGCCAGTGCTCGGTTGGGGGGTAAAAAAGCGCCCCCCCCCGGAGGCTGTTTCTGGGGATATCTCTGACGCAGAATCTGATGCTTCTGGTTCTGTCATGTCAGAGGATGCGGGCTTAACCCACATGGACAGCGAGGATGACTCTGCTGCGGAGTCTGCTGATAAGGAATTTGTTGGAGCTCTTATTACTGCGGTGCGTGAGGCTCTTCATTTAGAGGATTTGGCGGAGACACCAGCGGTGTCAGTCCTTTTGGATTCCGCAAACCACCGCGTACCGCTAAGGTATTCCCCTGTGTTCCTTATTTAGACAATATGTTGTATAAGGAATGGGATACACCGCAAAAGGCTTTTACGGTTCCTAAAAGCTTTGCTACCGTTACCCCCTGGAGGAGGACTTTTTTAAAAAAGTGGGTCACTCCTCCGTCGGTGGACCCTCCTGTGTCCAGACTGAGTAAGGCTACTACGTTGCCTGTGGAGGGGGCTCCTGCTTTCAAGGACCCCGCTAATAGGAGAGTGGAGGCCGTGGCCCGCTCCCTGTTCTCGGTGGTGGGTTCGGTGGTAAGGCCGGCTCTGGCCGGAGCCCTGGTAGCTCAGACGCTGACTGAAAGGGCGAAGCTCCTGCTGCAGGACCTGGAGGTCCAGGGGGCTTCCGAGTCCTCTAGGGACCTGGCTGAACAGTTGATTCAGGGTCAGAAGTTTCTCTGCGAGGCGGATATGGATTAGATTCCTTTGCTTTCCAGGGCTTCTGTCTACGCAGTGGTTCTGCGCCGCCTTATATGGCTGAAGTGCTGGTCGGCTGACCAGTACTCAAAAAAGGCCTTGGTAGATTTGCCCTTTAAGGGCGGACGGCTTTTGGGGGCATCCCTGGATGACATCATTAAGGATGCCACTGGAGGTAAGAGCACCTTGCTCCCTCAGTCGGGGAAGGGTAGGGAACCTCGCCGCAAGCAAGGTCCTACTTTTACTACCCCCTAAACGGTTTTTTTCGTGCGCCAGCGCGGCTGGAAAAGGTCCGCAAGGTGCAAAAGCCCTTGCTGCCGGGCGTAAGCGCCCCTGGTTCAAAAAACCGAACAAGCCTGCGGACAAGCCTGCTTCCGCATGAAGGTCTGCCCCCGCCCGGGTCTCGGGTGGGGGGACGGCTTCACGACTTCGTGGATCGGTGGAATTCTCTTCTATCCGACCGTTGGGTTTGCGAGGTGGTCGCCTCGGGGTACAAGATAGAGTTCCTTTCTTGTCCCCCAAACAGATTTTTTTCCATCCAACCTCCAGCTTCCTCCGGATCGTCGGCTAGCCCTGTCCGGGGCTGTCCAGGATCTTCTGGACAGGGGGGTGGTTGTGCCGGTCCCCTCGCTGGAACGGTTTCGGGGGTTCTACTCCAATCTGTTCGTGGTCCCCAAGAAGGGAGGGGTTCGCCCTATCCTGGACCTAAAGGCCCTCAACTCCTTTGTCAAGGTGCAGCGATTCAGGATGGAGTCGGTCCGTTCTATCATGGCGTCCCTCCACCAGGGGGACTTCATGGCGTCCTTAGACATCATGGACGCATACCTGCATGTTCCCGTTTGCACAAGCCACCAAAGGTATCTGCGCTTTGCGATCGGGGAGGACCACTATCAATTCGTGGCCCTCCCGTTCGGGCTGGCGTCGGCACCACGGGTGTTCACCAAGGTGCTCGCCCCGATCCTGGCCTTGCTACGGCAGCGAGGGATCGCTATCGTGGGATACCTGGACGACCTTCTCCTGAGAGCTTCTTCAGGCTCAGAGTTAGAGGAGGACGTGTCCATCACGTGTCGGACTCTGCAGGAGTTCGGCTGGTTTCTGAATCTCAGAAAATCAGTGTTGGTTCCGTCCCAGAGGCTGGAACCCCTGGGGCTGGTTTTGGATTCGGGGGAGACAAAAGTGTTCCTCCCATCGCAAAACCTGCTGACCCTGCAATCTGCAGTGAGACAGTTGTTGACCCAGAAGTGGTCATCTCTTCGCTTCTGCATGCGGGTTCTGGGTCTGATGGTGGCCTCCTTCGAGGCAGTTCTGTATGCCCAATCCACACCAGGGTACTACAGAAGGAGATTCTGTCACGATGGGACAGGGTCCCATCTTCTCTGGATCACCAGATTCGGTTGAGCCATCTGGCCAAGTCTTCCCTGGCATGGTGGCTGACGTCTCCGGTGCTTCGGTCCGGGAAGTCTTTTCTTCCGTGCCGCTGGACAGTGGTCACGACGGATGCCAGCCTCTTCGGCTGGGGGGGCGTCTGGGGCACCCAGTCAGCCCAGGGGCGCTGGACTCGGGAGGAGTCCCGCCTGCCGATCAATATCCTGGAGCTCCGAGCGATCAAGCTGTGCCTTGTCAGGTGGTCGCTGGAGCTACAGGGCCGTCCTGTCAGGATCCAGTCCGACAACGCCACGGCCGTGGCGTACATCAATCATCAGGGCGGCACAAGGAGCTCGGCCGCGGCGACGGAGGTCGCTCACATACTTCGGTGGGCCGAAAGGTCCGTTCCGGCCCTGTCGGCGGTATACATTCCGGGAGTTCTGAATTGGCAAGCCGACTTCCTAAGTCGCATGACTCTGGATCAAGGGGAGTGGTCTCTCCACCCGGAGGTGTTTCAGATCCTGTGCCAAAAATGGGGCACTCCAGACGTGGACCTTCTGGCGTCCCGTCTCAATCGGAAGGTACCACGGTTTGTGGCTAGGTCAAGGGACCCGTGGGCAGACGCGTCAGACGCGTTAGTGGCTCCCTGGGTCAATATCACCTGATTTACGCCTTCCCTCCTCTAAGGCTCCTACCCCGCCTGCTGCGCAGGGTGGAAGCCGAAGGTATTCCAACGATCCTGATCGCCCCGGATTGGCCGCGTCGCTCTTGGTACGCGGACCTGGTACGTCTGGTGACAGACGCCCCCTGGCGTCTGCCTCTGAGGGAAGATCTCCTGTCTCAGGGCCCGATCTTCCATCCTGCTTTACGGTCACTGGCTTTAACGGCGTGGCTGTTGAAAACCAGGTACTGAAGGACCGGGGCCTGTCGGGCCCGGTAATCTCTACCATGCTGCGTGCACGGAAGTCCACTTCTCGAAAAATTTACCATCGTACATGGAAAGCATACATCTCTATGTGTGAGGAGATGAAGTGGCACCCCCGTACTTACGTGGTGTCCCGGATCCTGCTGTTCCTACAGCGGGGAGTGGACCAGGCTCTTGCCTTGAGCACGATCAAGAGTCAGATTTCTGCTCAGGCTGTTTATTTTCAGCGTCCCTTGGCAGCGAATTCTTTGGTTCGCACGTTTGTGCAGGGGGTCCGGCATGTGGCCCCCCCGGTGCGCCCTCCGCTACCTTCTTGGGACTTGAACTTGGTCCTCTCGGCGCTTCAGCGTGCCCCCTTTGAGGACATTCGGGAGATCCCCTTGCTGACTTTGTCGCAGAAGGTGGTCTTTCTGGTAGCTATTACCTCTATCAGACGAGTGTCTGAACTGGCGGCCTTGTATTGCAAGGCCCCCTACTTGGTCATCCATCAGGATAAGGCGGTGCTGCGCCCGCAGCCCTCTTTTCTTCCGAAGGTCGTTTCGGCCTTTCACATTAACGAGGACATTGTTGTTCCATCATTATGTCCTCAGCCGAAGAACCCGAAGGAGGCCTCTTTACATTCTCTGGATGTGGTTCGGGCCCTTCGAGTTTACTTGTCGGCGACAGCTCCGTTCCGGAAGTCGGACTCGCTGTTCGTGTCTGTGTCCGGTCCCAGTAAGGGCCTGGCAGTCTCGTCGGCCACCATTTCCAGGTGGATCCGACAGGTTGTGCTTCAGGCCTACGCCCTGAAGGGGCGGGCGCCTCCCTTTCGGGTCATGGCGCATTCGACCAGGGCGATCGGGGCCTCCTGGGCTTCCGACACCAAGCCTCTGTGTTACAGGTGTGTAAGGCAGCGACCTGGTCGTCGTTCCACACTTTTTCAAAGTTTTATAAGGTGGATGTGAGTGCATCTTCTGATGCCTCCTTCGGCCGCAGGGTGTTACAGGCGGCAGTTTAAGGTTGGAGTTCCTCCGTTGAGTAACTCCGGTTTTGTTTGGGGTGTAACCTGTTTTTGCTGTGTTATTTTCCCACCCCTCGAATTTTTTTGACACTGCTTGGGGACGTCCCTAAGGTCAAAGGATGCTGTGTCCGTCTATGAACGAAAGAGAAAAAAGGATTTTTGTACTCACCGTAAAATCCATTTCTCTGAGTTCATAGACGGACACAGCACCCACCCCTCCTTTGTTTGTACTGCTTGTTACGAACTGAGGCTGCTAAAGCAGAGTGGGGGTTATGCCTGGGGGAGCCACGCCCCCTGGGAGGAGCGGCATGAAGGAAAGTTTTTAACACCTTAAGTGCTGTAGAATTCTGCCTAAATCTCCTGGTAGGAAGAAGCATAACCCTAAGGTCAAAGGATGCTGTGTCCGTCTATGAACTCAGAGAAATGGATTTTACGGTGAGTACAAAAATCCTTTTTTTCACGCGACTTGAGAGTTCAAGGTCGCATGACAAGTTGCGTCCCACTAATGGCAATTGAACCATTCTAACCGGTCCGTCTTGGAAAAACATTCCTGCACTTATTTGGTGCGACTTCAACACAACTTGCATTGAAGTTGTATGCAAGCCATGATGAAGTCTTGCAGGGATGTTGGATTCAAAGTCATAGCAGTGTGAACCAGGACTTGGCTCTGGTTCACACTGGAGCGGTTTAATGCGATTTGAAATCTCCGATAGGCAGCAATTGTCGTCAATGGCACCGTCCTTATCGGTGTGATGCAGATTTCAAAAAGTAGTTTCTGTACTACTTTTTGAGATTTTGGGTTGCGATTTACTGACGTCTGTGCAGAAACCTGCATAGATGTCTCTGAAATCGGGATTTGCATGCGGGGGTGAACATTCCTGCAGCTCAGTGTAAACCTGGACTGAAGGAGATTTCTAACTTATAACAGGTTTTCAAAGACTAGATTTGACTAGATTTGAATATCGCTACAAATTTTGGCCACTGTGTGGGCAGCTTATCTTGAAATTTTGATAGTGGGTACTCCTGAACCACTTAAAGTGGATGTAAACAGACTTGATATACCCAATAAAGTAAACAGCCTCAGATGATACACAGAGATAAATTATATGAAAGGAGATTTAATTTTTACATGTATATCTGTTGTTTTCAGCTTTCTATACTCTTTAAAAGTGCACATCATATTGGAAATCCTCCTTCCTGTTTCAGCAGAAAGGGGGGGTTGGGAGTCTGGGCACACACTGTGTGAGAACTGATTGGAGGAAAGGCGCATGCGCAGTGCTGTGACTAGACAAGCTCTTTGCTTATCTTTTTCTGTTACCTCCCAACACAACTTTCCTCTGACAACCCTAAAGTTGGCCCAATTTTTATATGTATGTTACACTGAGTAAATGGATACCTTGAATGTCATGCTTTTAAAACGGTGCCTGCCTGTAAAATGGTGGCAATCTACATAACCTAAAATTCTCCATTAGACAACTTTTACAGGTTACAAGTTTAGATGTGCAACCTAAAATTATTTCTCTTGCTCGAACATTCACGAAAATACCTTGTGTGGTGAGATCACCGTTTACGTGTGTGTGGGGGAGTAACGTGTGCGTAAGCATGGTGGGACAGGGGCGCTTAATTTTTTTTTTCATATTATCACAAAAGATGAGCTGCGACACGTCCTCTTAATGGATAGATTTGCAGTCTATTGGACCCCAAATCTCTTCTCTGGCCTCCCATGCAGATGATCAGACACAGATCAGTCTGGCTGCTTTTCTGGCGGCCAGGTAAACAAGGAGGCAGAAGTGACAAACTGCTCGTTGCTCCCTGTTTCCAGAGTTAGAGAGGAACAACGTCTGTTCATGGCAGCATCACTCCTGGGCTCCACGATGGGACAGGAGAGCCCAGCAAAGGCAGTGGCGGGAAGGGGGGTGGGCTCTCCTTACGCCACCTGCAGAAGTAATCAAGTGGCTAATTGACCACCTGCCATTAAATAGAATCACCGGCTGAAAAGATACATAATGGGATGATGAGGTGCAGGCATAATCCCGGTATAACCACTGAAACCCATGAATGTCCTATGGGTGTTAAGTGGCTATACTGGAATGATGCCTGCAGCTACAGGCATTATACCAGGTTTTTATTCCCCCCCCTACCCGGCCGGCCTTTATGTAAAAGCCATTCTAGCACCCTGGTTGCTAGATGGCTAGAGCATCTTCTGGCTCTTTCAGTCCCACTGGTGAGCCCTGACTAAAAGCTGACTGCTCCATTGGCATATGACAGAGCCTGTCTGATTGGAAAGTCTACGATTAACACTAGAATATAGGAAACCGGAAGCGACAAGCATTTTTTGTCACTTCAGGTTTGCAAACTGTCATTTTTAAATAAAAAAAAAATATTTGATTACACTGATCTTGGTGTTATAAATGTTTTAAGGACAAAGGAGACCCAAAATCTCCCCATAAAGAGTACCTGTCGCTGCCTATTTCTTTCACAAGGATGTTTACATTCCGTGTGACAGCAGTAAAAGTGTAAAGAAAATTGTAAAAGAAACCGGGAGGGATTAAAGTGCCAAAAGGTGAAAGCGCGCATACGTAAACGGCGGATGCACCACACATGAAGTATTGCAGGAAGCTTTAGAGAGGAAAATAATTGTAAAACCTGACATACTCTAAACTGGTAACCTGTAAAGACTTTTTAAAGCATTGCCTATGGCGACGTAGTTTGTCGCCATTTCATGAGCATGTGCAATTTTAAATTGACATGTTTGGTATCTAGTTACTCGGTATAACCCAATCTTTTATATTTTATCCAAAAAAAAAAATGGGTATATTGTGTGCTTTTAAAAATTCATGTCTATTTTTCAATGAATTTGCATTCAGGAAAAACCCTCTGCAAATATGTTACATAAATTGCAAAACCCACTTTTTTTTTTTTTTTTCTTCTTTAGCAGAAGCCTAAATAAGTTTATAAATACATTTTGGGTGTTCCAACTAACTTTTCTAGAGAAAACGGTGTCATAAAAAGACCTAGTCTTCAAGTAGCTTTTAATTAACCTTCAGGCCTAGGCTGAACTTATTTAGATATATCCTATGATGCCCAGGCACAGTCGAAAGGCTGCAGAGAAAAATGTTGAAACTATTGTGCGTTTTTTTTTTTTTATAGTTTAATCTAGTTTGAACTCCTGTTGTATTCTAGTTCTACTTGGATTTTAAGTGTTTGTTTAATTTTTTTCTTTTTTTGTTCTTCTTTTTTTTTCGGTTTAGCAAAAGATCTGATCAGAACAACAGTTGGGCAAACCAGGCTGCTGATAACCGAGCGGTTTAAACAGTTTGAGGGTCTGGTGGATAATTGTGAATTTAAGCGTGGAGAAAAGGAAACCACATGTACAGATCTTGATGGATTTTGGGATATGATTTATTTTCAGGTTTGTGCTGTCTGTTTTAAATTACCTCCCCAAAATACATGCGTCTTCCAAGCATCTATGTCAGGGTTTCTCAACTCCAGTCCTCAAGGCGCCCCAACAGGTCATGTTTTCAGGTTTTCCCTCAGATGAAATGTCACCTGTGAAAAATAATGGAAAGCCTGAAAACATGACCTGTTGGGGCGCCTTGAGGACTGGAGTTGAGAAACACTGATCTATGTCTTCATTTATTGCTGGGTAGGGACTTGTTTTTTTCCTTTTGTTGCCTGCCGCCTTCTAAAAGCTACATAACACATCCAGAAAGCTACAAGTCCATAAGTACACAGATCTTGTGAGATTCTCAAAGTATCACGAGTTTGCTGAGAGGTCCCAGGAAAGTAGCTGTGAAAATTGTAAAGGAACAGCTGTTGCCAAAATGGCAGTATGGAAGAAAAGTACGGCTGACACTTTGACAGTTCCAAAGGGCCACACAAGGCTGCTTTCACACGTTTTAGTGTCGCTTTACCGCTGTCTTGGCGCCAGCGGTGCCCATTCATTTCATTGGGCAGGAGCGGTGTATACACTGCTCCTTGACCGCCGCAAACATGCTGCTTGTAGGACTTTTTTTTTTTTTTTACGTCCTGCCAGCGCTCCGCCCCCAGTGTGAAAGCACCCTGGCTTTCACACTGGGAATGCCCTATGCATGGTTTGAAGTGTGTTAAAAGTGCTCCACAAATGTGTGTGTATTTGAGCCCCTGCACATTTTGTACGTTTGCCCACTTACAAAAAATGACGGGTCTATAATTTTTTTTTTTTTTATCATAGGTGCATTTTGTATGATCGAGATGGGATATCCACCAAAAATGCAGAAAAACATGATACAAATGTTTATAAATTGAGTTGCAGTTCAGTGAGTAAAATAAGTATTTATTTGATCCCCAAGCAAAACATGAACTGGAACTTGGTAGAGAAACCCTCTGGCAAGCACAGAGGTAAGACGTTTCTAGATTTTACAATACTTTGCCCCTCAATGTGGCAAAGTCGGCCTGTACCTTTAGCAGAAGACGGCCCCAAAGCATAATGTTTCCACCTCCGTGCTTGCATTTAGGGATGGTGTTCCTAGGGTTTTAGTCTGCATTTTTCTTCTTCCAAACACAGTGAGTTCAGTTAATGCCAAAGAGCTCAATTTTTGTCTCATCTGACCACAGCACTTTCTCCCAATCCTTCTCTGAATCATTTAGATGTTCACTGGCAAAACTAAAACCGTCCTGTACATGTGCATTTTTGAGACGGGAGACCTTGCAAACTCTGCAAGATTTTAATCAATAGCGACTTTTGTGTTACCAATGATTTGTTTTGTGACTGGTCCCAACTACCTTGAGATCATTCACAAGCTCCTTCCATGTAGTTCTGGGCCAATCCCTCACTTTTCTTATCATCCTTACCCCATTAGGTGAAATATTGCATGAAGTTCTAGACCAAGGACAATTGATTTTGTTTTATATTTCTTCCATTTGCTAATAATCGCTCCAACAGCTGTCTCCTCCTCAACAAACTTCTTGCTGATGGTCTTGTAGCCCATTCCAGCCTTGTGCAGGTCTAAAATCTTGTTCCTGATGTCCTTTGACAGCTCTTTGGTCTTGCCCATAATGATGGAATGGAAGTAAGATTCTGTTGACAGGTGTCTTTTATACACATAACGAGTTGTCTTTGGGAACACCTTGTTAATTTGACAGGACAAATTTGTATCCCACATGAGTACATACTGTAGCCTGGATTATTGTTGGTTGGTAACGGATCAAATGCTTATTTTACTCACTGAACTGCAACTCAATTTTGCATCTTCTTTGTGTTTTTTTTTTTTTTTTTTTTTTTTTTTTTTCCTGTTTTTGACTGATATTCTGTCATTCATCATTTACAATACACCTACGATAAAAAAAATTAGACCCTTATTTCTTTTAGTGGGCAAATTTACAAAATCTGCAGGGGATAAAAAAGATTTCCCGTGTATTGTGACCTTTTATAGGAAATAAACCATTTGAAGTGTGGCTTGTAAAAGTGAATGTCTCATGTGCATACTTCGTTAGCAGGGAAGGCGGCAGCATGGATTCCTTTTACTATGCTTTATCTCATGTTTGGCTACCTGCAGATGCTTTCATATGAGCAATTGTCTTTCTTGCCCTGTATCATAATTTAAACCCCCACCCTCAGTTGTCGGCCATCTTCAAACCGCAAGTGCATAGAAGGAAGTGATTGCAGGACACTCTATGTTCTCCTCTATCATTACAGGTCATTGCGGGACATTGTATGCCTCGAGATAGATATAATTTTCTCAAATCACCTTTACAGGACAGCCTTGGAAAGAGTGTAGCCTCACCCATTTTCTGTGTGTGGTGTGGGAGGTTCTGAGGTCTTTTGTCAGTATAGTCATAGTGCCTCTTAAATATTTAACTTAAGCTGATTTTGACAGCCTTGCTGATGTGTATTAGGAAGTAGGACTTACATTCCCTTTTCCTGGGAAATTGCTTTTCTGGGCACTCATCCATACTGATCACGTGGCCAAATATCTAGGCTGCATTTGGACAAACCTAAAATCACATTTTATCCTGGAAAGAGTTGGCATAAAACTTTTTCTAACAGACCTGTTAAAGTGGGCCTGTACGTGGGCATTAAATTGAAGCTAATTGTGAAGGATTTGCCATATTTCAAGAGGCGTTACTATGAAGTCTAACTCCATAATGGGTGACCAGACTTTAGCCTTGCAAAATATACAGTACATCGTTGTGGAAGACCACTTAGAAATACATATGGAAGCTTATGCATTTGTTCTCGATTTTTAGATTGAAGATGTAACCAAGAAGTTTGGTAATCTTAAGAAACTGGAAGCGAACTCCTGGCAACAGATTACAGTTCAAGCTAAAAAGGTGGTCAGGGTGAGTCTTCAGTTTTACAGTAGAAATGTGTAATCCTGTTACCATTTTAAATAGTTTCTCTGTACTAACTTTCTATTCTGTGTAGAAAAAAGCTCCTTTGGCTCCAACCGTGAACAAAAGCCAGGGAGAGAATGCTCGAGCAGCTGCCAGAAGTCGTCTTGCTGCCATTAAAGCAGCAATGAGAAACCAAGTGAAGCAGGAGGACATGGCTGACAAGGCCTTAGTCTCAGAACAGCCCACACAAGTAGATCCTGTTGTATTTGATGCAGGCTTTTTTCGAATTGAGAGCCCGGCAAAACTACCTGGCTGTAAGTAACTAGCTGCTCATCTGTAAAGGTTCTGACAAGATTGTAAAACTTTAGCACAGCTACTGCTAGACTGCATGGGTCCAGCTCTGTTTTTGCATACAGAAAGTCTAACTATTCAAGGGGCTTAAAGAAACGCTGGCACAGAAAAATCAATTTTTTTATTTAATTTTTTTGTGTTGTAAACCCTTTTTGTCTTGAAATATTCCATTAAACCTGCTAGCAAATTTTAGTTCTTTAGAAAATCAATTACTTGGCAGAACCTCCTCCCTAAAGCATGTCATAGCCCTACGTCTCTGGGTATTTGGCTGTCTACACATGGGTGGCTTTTTTGCAGTAAAATGCCTAAAATATAAATGCACATTTTATCTTATAGGAGGATGACGGGTCTAGTGGCAGGGTCTCTTTAATGCTGAACTCCAGCTTTTGTTAGACTTTACATGGTTTGTCTGGGCCTAAACAAACTAATATCTTTAGCTAACGTGAGGTCGTGGTGTGTCCAGTATAAGTTGAATGTAGCTGAGACTACATACAGCATACCACACTGTGTACCAGTGTCAAAAGAAGACTTTGTCTCATACCCGGAGCACAGTAGAGATCTGCGCTCAGCCATTCAGAGAAAGCCATGTTTTCTAGAAATGAATGCAAAGCTTCCACTGATTAGCTGAGTCAGAGGTTTTGACATCATCATCCTCATCCCGCCTCTTATTCAGCCAATCGGAGGAATCTTTGTATTTATTGCTAGAATTCATTGCTTTTTCTGAGTGCCGATCAGGTACTGTACTGTGTTGTATCAGATTAGGTAACTGAAGCGACTTTCTGTCAGCTGAATACTTTGCATGCACAGGTTTGCTAATCTGATAGAACGTCATGCATAAGGCGCCAGTGGACATCTTGCTACATCTCGAAATTTAACAGTCCATTAATGAAAAAAGTGAACGTATATAGTACATTGAGCTCTGTCATGCTGTCTTCATGTTACAACTTCAAAGCCTAAAGGTTTAGCGCTGACCAGTGCATGGTGTACCAAGATGGCCTCCGCTACCTTCCTACTACTGACGTCCAGCTTTTTTCAAAATTTAACATTCAAAAATTTAAGTCCAAGGTATTTGCCCTTCTTCACTCCTCTACCACCTCCTCTTTAAAGTGGTTCTACAGCCTAGTTTTTTAAAGAGGTAAAAGTTACCTGCTCTGTGCAACGATATTGCGCAAAGATGTCCCTCACCACCTTTTTTGCACATTCCTTTTGCAGGTGCAATCGCCTTCTTTCTTTGGTTGCCTCATTAGCAAGCCAGGTGCTAAGGAGCCCACCCACACTTCCGAGTTGGTGTGTGTGTGTGTGTGTGTGTGTGTGTGTATACATACAGACCCGATGAGCCCCGAACCTGCTCTCTTCTCACAGGTATTTGACTGACAACAGCAAGAGCCTATGGCTCGGCTTCCCTCAGTTTTGCCTGGTGATGGAAGCCAATAACAAACATGTCATACTTGCCTCCACAGTGCAGTTAATTTTGCAGAGTGGTCCCGAACATCCTCTTCTGGGGTCTCACGGCAGCTCTCTGCTCCTCCCCCCATTGCATAACCCCCTTGGAGAAGAGCTCTCCCAAGGGGGTTACCTTGTGGGCACCCTTCCGAGTCATACTCGGCGTCCATAGACACCGAGTGTATGACTCGGCCCCTGCGCCCACGTCGATGGATTTGATTGACAGCAGCGGGAGCCAATGGCTGCGCTGCTAACAATCTATCTAATCAAAGCTGGGACTTCGTGGAGAGGAGGATGTCAGGGACGTGCCGAGGAGATGAACGGCTCAGGTAAGTAAAATGGGGGGCCGGTCCCTTCCAGGTGTTTTCACCTTAATGCATAGGTGCATTAAAGTAAAAAAAAAAAACCTTTACAACCCCTTTAAGGACCAGGATCAACTTTCCCCTTATTTTTTTCCTTTCTAATGCAGAGAATGTATTGGGGTAAAACCTGTTACTTTAGAACCACTTAAACAATCTGTACATGCACAGGTCTCTGCCATACTTACCAGAGGCCTGTGACAAGTTTGCACATGTGCAGGGGATCCCTTATTATACAGATGCCACCAAGATCTGGGACCTTGCAGAGACCCATGATATCTGTGTGCACAGCAATTCAAGAAGTCATCGGGACATCCAACATAGTTTACTAGGAAAAGAGGGGGAAGCAAATAGTAAGGTATGTGCTTCTGGGTTCAGTAGGAAGCCAAACCTGCTTTTAGATTGTTTTTAGTCATGGGTTACAATTGATTGGATCAAGAAAATTTACTTTGTGATAAATGTAATACAATTCCTTCATTTTGGAGTAGACAGCTGGTTGACATTGCCATACAATGAAGAAAACCGCTAAGGTTTCTGTGGCACTTGTTCACATTCTTGTGACACAAACAACTTTTGGTCTGAGGTGGAATAGTGCACATATTTTGTAATCGTCAGATTTTGCTTTCTTGTTCTGCTCCAAAGTAATTTAAATGTTACCACCTTTTCTAGGTCGAAAAACAATAACTTTTTCCCAGACATCGGATACACCCAAATCAACCAAAAAATTACAAAATTCTGACGAGCCATTGAGGGATGGTACAGAAGAGGCTGCTGATCATATTGATGTGCAAAAGTCCCCAAGTTCTGAAAAATCCCCAGTGAGAAAAGTTCTCTTTGACACAGAAGAGGAAAGGTAATGTCTACTTTAAAGGTTATCCCACTGCTTTGTTTTGACCTGACGTTTTTCTGAGTTGGTTATCAGTGAGCTCATCCCCCAATCTTGAAGCTTGAGTGGCTTTGATTTCTTCTGGTAAACTGTTTTCTTGTTCAAGACACAGGCTTCTTGCAATCATAACAGGGCTTGTAGGCATCTGCTTTCAAACAATTGTTGACGCTGGCAAAAATTGCTGAAGGTGCAATCCCTTTATAACCTCCCACTCACAGCTCAGCTAGTGTCTTTATGTGGTGGGCCACATCTATTTTTTCTTTTAGGGATGATTTCCTTGGCACTGTAGCCACTGCAGCCTTCCATGTGGCTATTGGTGGACACCTTCAGTAGAGCCTGGGGGGGGGCCTGTACCCAGACCCTACCTGGTGGAGTTTACAGGGCTAGCCTATACTGGTTTGCACTGTATCCTGCTGTGGGCATTTTCCTTGACGTGTGGTGTACACAGCAGGATGCTTAAAGTGGTGTTAAAGGCCAAAGTTTTTTTTTTTAATGCATTCTCTGCATTAAAGTAAAAAAAAACTTCCAGTGCCCCCTAGCTCCCCTTTTCTTTATCACCTGCTTGTCCTCTATTGATCCAGCGCTGTGCCCAGCTTCAGTCCTTCTCTCCCCCTCTGTGCTCTCACAAGCTTGGCTTGGAGCAGCAGGAGGTGCTGTCTGTTAAATGAGCTTTACTGTGTATCTATGAATGCAAGCAGCCCAGCTTTGGTTTGAGCCCGCACATGTGCCCCCATAGCAAGCAGCTTGCTATGGGGGCACACAGGAAGAGCCAAGAGTGCTGGTAGGGGACCCTAGAAGATGAGATGGTGACCGATCTGTAAAACCATTGCACAGAGCAGGCATGTATATAACATGTCTGGTTAAAAAAAATATATATATATTTTTAACTGAGGCAACTGGCGGTCAGGAATCTGGGTGGATCCTGACATTAAAGTGATAAGCAGACTTTAAAATGCTGCCTAAAAATGTGTTTTCCTAACCTCCCTATGCACTATAGATGACGGGTGTATGTAGGCTAGTCTATGCAACTGGCATACAATATTTCTGAAGGAAAACGTATGTCATGGTGTACAGGATTGATGGGGTTAATTTGCTGGCTCTCCTATTTAATCTCTGAGGTGACGCAGCTGATTAAGAGGAGCCCCCCACCTGCCATCTTATTGGCTCTGATGATGAGGGGGTTGGGGATTTGACAGCTTCATGTCCTGGGTTCATCTAGTCTGAGAGCAGGCAGCATTTCTGTAGGCAGTGGACTTACTCCTCATTGGGAACCTTGAGGTCAGTGTTAATTTTGTTGCCAAAAAAATTTTCATTGACTAATGTAACACTACTTTAGTTGAAAATGCAACTAAAACTAAACTGGCATCTTAAGTCAATATTATGACTAAATTGAAATTTGATGTCCAAATTAACACTACTTGTGTCTCTGGACTGTACAGAAGTCTTTCATTGCCTACTTGTTGTGAGTGCTTTACATTAGTTTGGCTTTTGTTTTCATGCAACCAATAAACTTCTTGCATATTTCATTTATCAGGGCTGTTGTGTTGTTTTTCTGCTTCTAAGCTTGGTTGATCTCCTGGCTTATGTGCTGAAATGGTCAAGCGATCTAGTCAGTTACTTTCTTTGGTTCCTGACTGTCCACCTGAATTGGTCTTACAAGTCTTTCCTTGTGTTTGTAGTTTAAAGCCCCCTGTATTGCCCCATACTCTGTTGGCAGCACTGTGGCGTAAAGTTTGAGTGATGTGCTGCTAGCATTGCATGGTAACGTGTACGTGACTGGTATCCATCTGCCTTCCTCGCCCTCATCCTTCAAAGCATTAACATAAATACAGATGGGCTATATTGTTTGTTGCAAGTCTGTTGCGTGTGTGTGTGTGTGTGTGTGTGTGTGTGTATACAATGTATGTAATTGGGGTGTTGGATGGCGCAAATCTCAGGCAAAAGGTACAGAGCCAATTGGTGTGGATCTTTGGCTTGTGATTACTGTGAATTGCAAGTGAAAATAACTGTCTGTTTACAGCCTGCCTTTCCATTCCTCTTGCCGAGGCTGATAACATTGTTACAATTAAACGGTCAATTTCAGTTTAATTTCCAGTTTCTTGTAAAGTAGACATTACACTGTACAGCTGCAGATACAATCCAACAGCTGTGTAGATTGATGGGTTATATCTGGAGAGAAAGTGGGACAAGTCCTTTTTTTTTTTTTTTTTTTTTTTCAGTTTATAAAAATCTGTTCTTTGGAATGTTATCTTGTCATACTTTTGCACAGAGCCATGCTAGTCCATACATACCCCTACCTAGTGGGCTAATGTAGAACTGAAGGCACGTAATTTGTCGCCTAGTCTCCTGTAGCCACTAGGTGGCGCTGTGATACTGGGTAATAAATGGGCAATATTGTGTGGTTGATGGTCATTTTAATAGAACAGTCCAGTAGTTCTTTCTTTTGATCTGCTCCTCTCTTCAGTTTGCAGCACCATCAAGAGGATCCTGTGGTTACCATTTCTGCGTACACCGAATCAGAAATTGTGAGTCTTTTTATTCATGTTGGATATCGTTACACCACATTAACAACACATTTGTTACATCTCCTCCTTCTCCTCCTTCTTTTAGCCGTCGCAAGAAGTTGACCTGACGAAGTATTTGGCTTGTACTACAGAAGTTACTCAAAGTTTAACAGCTGATTCTCCAGGGCTTATGGAACTCTCAAGGCTTGAAACTGAACTGGAAGAGGACAGTACATTTAAAGTTCCATCCACAGACCTGGGTGACGTTTTAATGTGCAGTCCAGAAAAAGTTGAGGAATCTAGAATTCTGGCCCCAGAAGATGGCATTATTGAAATGCCTGATGAAGGTATGCCTGATTACATTTCACGGTTTTAATTTGAACTGTATTTGCTTATCCAGTGTAATGGCGCAGGACTCGTACCTTTCCGTGTGCGTTTTATAAATTCTTGTGCATGGTTTTTAACATTTTATGTGGTTTGTTTTTTTTTCCACAAGTTTCTTACCTGGAGATCTTTTCAGTAACTGCTTCCTGTTGCAGACTAACAGTGTTAAAACCACTGCCTCACAATTGACAGACTTGTGTGTGTTTCCTATTGGTTGGGCTATCTGTCTGCTAGACCTGATGAGCAGCCCAGCAACCAAATAAAGGAAGCTGATATCACTACTGCTGATTTTAGGGCAGTGGCTTAAGTGGGGTACACACTAAGAAAATCCTGCCAACAATTGTATTTATTTATTTTCCTCTGTTTCACAGCAAGTTGGAACCAATGAAAGAAACTTTGTACTAACATTCTTGTAGGACCAAGGCCTCGTTTCTTTATCGTACGAAAATCGTTTGTTCTGTTCTCGTACAAGAAATTTTGGAGCTTGTCCCTTTGTAAATTTTATTTGAGAAGGTCGGAAATAGCTGTAGAAAGTTGTGTACACACTATATGAAAATCGTACGAAAGTTACTCGGATGAAAAAGTTTGCTTTTTTTTTTTTTTTTTACTTTTATAAAACGCATCCAATAAAATAATTTCTTTGTCAATTTAAGCCAATATGTATTCTGATATATATATATATATTTATTGTGTGTGTAATAGCGGATATAGCAGACTAATTGGACCCTAAAGCGGCACTTTTGGGGACCAGTGATGATGGTCTCATACACACAATCTGATTTTCTGATGGGAATTGTGTGACAGGCTGTTGGGGGGGGGGGGGGGTGTATCCGATCGTTTGTACGCTCATCTGACAATTGTCGGATTTTCCACAGACAAATGTTGGTTGGCAGGCTTTAAAATTTTCTGCAGGCAGCGGTCTGTTGGATTTTCCAATAGTGTGTACACAAGTCCAAAGTACAAACACGACATTGGCAGAAGGTGCCCGAAGGGTGGCGCACAAGAGCTGAAATTTCACATAGTACGTAACTACGTTGTGTTGTTTGGTTGTCAATTGTGTGCCGTTTGTTTGCAAGATACGTTTTTGGCCAAAAGTCAGATGCCTTGTCTGCGGAAAATCCGATCCTGTGTACGAGGCTTAAGTGATCAGTGCTAAAAAAAAAATTCACTGTACTAACTCATCCTTCCCTGACGGTGTCATCGGGTGCGATCAAAGAGTTAAATGTGTCCCTAGGATGTGCTTTTAAGTCTGTGGGGGTGCTTTAACTGTGGAAAGAGATCCATGTTTCTGCTTGACAAACACAGGATCTCTCTGTCTTCCCTTGTTTACATAGGCAGACCACCGTTCTGCCTCTCGGGGGCGATCAGCGGACAACGGGTCTGCTGGACCCACTGCCCAATCACAGCGGAAGCTGGTTGCTGGTGGCGCACACCGCAGACCCAGTAGAGCGAAATGGTGTACCTGTATGTGATTTCACACAGTCGGTCAGGTCAGCTAGTGGTTCAACTCACACTTGAAAATGCCCCCTCCTGTTGCTAGTGAACCTGTAGTCATGACTGGCTTCTGTAACCAATAGTGAGGATGTAGCAGGGCTTTAAAGCTGTACTAAACTGCATAAAAAAAAATGGGCCCAGGGCAGTGTAGGTCATAATGTGCTAGTAGAGCAGGCTGAAAGTATAGCGGCACACTGTCACAGCTGGCTTCATGGGCTTTGGCAATATGGATGACCGAACAGGCAATGACATCACTTCCACGCATGCACACGGGAGTCGGTTTACAACTCGTGCCATTCTTTCAGATTGCATGTGTTGGAGACGACACCGGCTGCATCTAAAGTAAATATCTTGTAAACAGTGTATGTTTGGAAGAGGTCTACTGTACCTAATGGGCCTTATTGGCTTACCTATAGTTCAAAGTGAAAAGTAAACTTGCTTGTATGGTTAAGTGGATTTGTTTTTCATTGAAGACCGCAGGTTTTTGCTTGTTAAAGGTATTGTGTACATGTATGGTTAGTTGTTATCCACAACTTTTACTGCAAGTCATACTGCATTAGGTTTTCTCACCAGGAGTAGTTGTGTGGTGGGTTGCTTTTTTTTTTATTTTCTTTCTTGGCTTTTAACCATGGTATTTTCCTCTTTCCCTTTTATTTTTATTTTTTTATAGACATCAAGAAATCCGACAGTCCGCTAGACTTCCTTGAAAGCTGTACTTCAGATATGGTAGATGCATAAATCCCCTTTCCCTACAATGTTTATCTACTTGAGAAAATTTAAATCTACACACTACAGTCTGTGTTCACTCTTCACATCCACCTCCATATCAGAGAATTGAATCCAATCTAATTGTGTTTTTTATATTTCACCCTTTTTTCCCTATGAAATATTAAAAGTTTCTATAAAATTTGTGTGGCTTTTTCCTCATTGTAACTATTACTATTTCAACCTACTCTTGTGTACATGAAATGTTTAATTTCTATTTTAGTAGATGAAGGCTTGAAGTGACTCCTCATTTAGTACTAAGGATTATTTTATCCAATTTAAAGCAAGATCCTCTGTCCCAGTATATCTGAATACAGACACTTGACCAAGACGGAAAACAAAGTTTGTACTCGCAGAGAAAATTACAGACCATTGCCCGGAGATAACAGCTGCAAAAATATTCAGCAGCTTCTAGTGTATTCTATAACTTCTTTAAAATCAAGACAGTGTGCTCATTTAAAATATAAGCAAACTGTCAGACTATATTTTTATTTTGTAAGAAAAAGGTACATTCTGCCATACATTTATTCTAGGCAACAGTACAGGAACGGCTTACACGCACTTCATGAAATTACATTGTTGGCAGTATTTGCTTTTTTCTTAGTTTTACCCCTTTTTAAGCAGAAAACTTGAGGTTTTTACAGGATGCAGTACTACGATGCCATATTGTATTAACCTTTTTGGCCATTAAAAAAACAAATCCGCGGCTATAAATACTAGTTCAGAGTACAGATCTATAGTAATACATTGAAACTGCTAGCCAATGATTTGGCACATGCAAAGTTTAAAAGAAAAAAATTGTGTCATAGATGTAAACACCAGTGATGTGAACCACCAGTCTTTGAAAATAAGACACTCCTGGCTCCCTCCTGATCCAGAGAAGTATGTAGATGGGTTCTGATTTGCATTCTTGTTTCAATTTAGTCAGGATCCTGGTGATGGGTACAGCCAGGTGACTGGCATTTTCAGAAGATCAGCAATTGTGTCTTCCATGTTTTCCTTTGGTAAAGGGTTTCTTAACATGCAGCACTAGTGTATAGTATGTATATCTTTTTCACAACTGTTTTTAGGGACATGTTCGTTCTCATTAGACCATACCCTGACGTATGCTTTATACCAGCTGCTAACTTATATTTCTATTTGCAGGTAACACGTACCCCCTTGAAGTCCGAATCGATGACTGCAGTATCTGATTTAATTGTATTTTCACCGATGGAAAGTTAACCTTTTGTGGAGGATTGGGAACCTATGCCTGCCCATGCAAACCAGAAGATTTCAATTGTGCTGTTTTATGTATTTTTATATTTTTAAGATCAAAACTGTTTTAAGAGCCATTTTTGATGTTTTTTTTTTATCACATTACTGTTATGTTGCATGTTTCTGATAAGCTGTTTTTTTTTTGTTTTTTTTTTAAGGGTTAATGTTTTGGCAGTTCAGATGCAGAGGCTTTAATTGTAGGAAAAATCAGAATGTAAATTAGTAAAACAATTTCTGCAGACGTCTCAGATACAGTTATTATAAAGGATAGTTTGTTATATTTAAAATGCATATGCTTGTATTATAGATAAGCTAAGCATGACTTCAGTAAACAGCTTGTCAAAGTTTTTTTGTTTGTGTGTTTTTTTTTTTCTCTATGGCACCCCCTTCGCAGGTGGTTTCAATACAAATACTTTCAAGGGGGACCAGCATGAAGTGATCAGCGCCTAATTTTAACTAAAGTTCCACTTTGAAAAGAACCTGTATATGGTGGTTGCACACAAATATTACAAATTCAGAACATGCATTAAAGTGCTTTGACGCAAGACACCCTGAATCACGTCTGTAGCTATAGTGGATATAGGAAAAAAATTGCCCCTCCCTTTTTAAAAAGTTACATTTTGTCGCTTTGCAGCCTGAAATGAAGACTGACAGTTTTATTGTTTTTTTTTATCCAGCTGCATTTCTGTATTTATTTGACTTATAACATCCAAGTGAAAGAACGCCGACCAGCTCGCAGAACAACCAATTAACCTTTCTAACAGTATGCATTAAAAACAGGGGTTTCGTCCACACGCATTTGCAAAGACTTTTAGGCTTGGTTTCCACTTGTGCGACTTGGGACTGCAAAGTCGCAATGACAAGTTGTGCCCTATGATTTCCAATGAGTACCGTTCATATCTGTACGACTTCAAAGTAGTCCCTGCACTACTTTGGTCCAACTTTGATGTGACTTGAGGTCCAGGACCTCAAGAATACACAGGCGTTGCATCAAAATTCCATGACTTTGGGGTTGCAATAGTGGAAACAGAGCCTTAGCTGTGGTCATTTTGATTAGCTCAGCATGAAGTTTTCCTGGAGCATTTCAGTCCCTGGTGGTGCAACTGAAGCAAGTCATCAACTATGGGTGCAAGGCACTGTCAAAGAATGGATGCAAAAAAACCTTTTGAAGGCTTTATCAATGTCTAGAAGCACAGTGAAGTCTATTAAGAACTGGAAGGTATTTGATACGATACAGACCCTCCCTGGATCAGGATATTGCTCCAAACTGGAAAGCACAAGGAGGCAAATGGTTTGAGGGTATACCAAGAAGCCTACAACAACTCTGAAGCAGTTGCAGGAATTTAACATGGGTTATTGTGTGCATGTGAAAATATCAGATGCCTCACAAATGTGGCTTGAATGGTAGGATTGTGGAGAAAAAAAAGGGCCACATGCAGTCAAAACAAGCTTTTCCAAAACACACCTTGAAGAGTCTGAGGCTATGTGGAAAAAGGTGTTATGGTCAGGTGAGATTTTAATTCATTGTACCCCACGGGACACAGAGCCTTTAAATCATTACATAATGGGACAGTTCCCCTCCCAATAGGGAAGTACCGTTTTAGTCATTAGTGTCTAAGGTGTTGGATGCTAGGAAAATGTGCTGAAAAAGCTCTGCCTAAGAAGCCCTATGAGGGTAGAGAGCTAAACTGAGGGTCTATCCAAGATGCTTAATTATATAACGCCAAAACTGGATGATATCCGGACCTCATGGACGAGGTGTTGCATGTAATGTCGATCTCTGGAGGACTGGGGTCCATCACTTTCACTCTATATGTGAAAAGTCCTGGTAAGAGTATTTTTTTCAAGGCCCAGCGAAGAGGTCTCCTTTAAGTATGAACCCCAAACCCCTGAAGGTTGGTACGCAGACCCTGCCGAGATGGGGGAAGATTGATATCTGCCTGGCAGAGAACCTGTAGCAGGGACAAGGTGAGTTAGGACAAAGTCCTAGGTTTTAAACTTGGTGACTTTTCCTATTTTAGAGTGGGTGTAATTTTTTAAGCTGCCACTGGGGGAGAGTAAAGAGCTGTGTTTTCACGCACCAAAACTCCAAAGTGGTGTCAGTCCAAACGACAAGCACACTGCTTTCGCTGCAAGCTCTGTATTGCTCTCCTCACTCTTCCACAGAAAGCTGAAGGATTTCCAAACACAGGAGATCGCCATGAACCGCACAGGGGTGCGGAGGATGCCGCTAGGACGCGCGCGTATAAAGGGGCATGCTTTATGATGGTCTCAGTAGGAGGGGTGGGCCTGAACAATCCTCACATGTCTGGGGCTTCCCTGCAAGGGACACAGCAGCGTTTAAGGGTACGTACGATCTCCATGGGGTTGGCTGAGCACTCCCCAAGGTAAGACACCCACTCTGGCATGAAACTGTGTTATTAGTTGCATACTTATATGTAGATTGCTAATCTAGCACTATAGTATATGCATTTGTTGGTACCTTGGCATTATGTCTTCCCAAAGAAGAAGCTCTGGGAGAAGCAAAAAGCATTGCTGCCAGAGACAGGAGGCTCTAGCCGTGCCTGCTCGGTACCCTCATCTCCTGTAATACCTGAAGTATTTATACAGAATGAGCCATTACCTCGATCAGGAGTTGCAGCCTCTCCTGTTGTGCCTGCATATGTCACTGAAGACACTTTGGCAACCGCCCTAAGCAATTTATAAGGGAGAATTGCGTTAATTGCAAAGTCCTCAGAAAAGGACAAAAAGCGAAGCAGATCTCCTTACAGAAAGATCTGAGGAGGATGAGGACTCACAGGGATCAGAGCTATCAGAGGAACCTTTGTCTACATCTCAGGTGCAATATTATACTGAAGCAGTGCTCTCCACATTCAGATTACTCTTTAAGGAGTTAACTGAATCACCTGTCTCCTCTCTGGGCTCGTTAAGATCTCCACAGGCTGCTTGTGCCTTTCCGATTCATCCTTTCATTGGAGAATCTGATTTACGCAGACTGGATAAGCGTTTTGCTCCTCCTGAATTGCTTTATCCTATGGAGGAGAAGTTTGCCAAGAAGTGGAGTTTGCCTTCTGTGGATGCAGCGATTTCTTCTGTAAACAAAACCTAACTTGTCCGGTGGACAATGCCCAGGTATTTAAAGATCCTGCTGAAAAAAAGGTTGGAATCCTTACTAAAATCAACCTTCCTGGCGGGCGCAGTAACCCAACCTGCTGTAGCAGCGGTGGGTGTATGTCAGGTCTTAAAGGACCAGGTGAAACGGGATGAAAGACTGCTGAACAGATGAAATTTTGGGAGAATATGCCTAGGACCTTATTTTTTTACAGTGGATGCCATTAGAGATTCTATCCAACAGGCATCCTGCCTCACGCTGCAGCTGGTGCTTATGTGCAGAATTCTTTGGCTAAAGCATTGGTCAGCAGAATCTCCATGCAAAAAGCTTTTTGCCAGCTTCCCCTTCCATGGCAAACACCTCTTTGGGGAAGATTTGGAGAAATATGTCCAAAAGATATCGAGCAGTAAAACGACTCTTTTCCCAGAAAAAAAGAAAAACAAGCGTCCTTGTTTTAAGCGTTCTTTTTCCCCGACTCCTGGTAGATCTAGCTCCAGCCAGTGGCGACGACATTTTCAGCCAGCCACAAAAGCTAAGGAAGACCAAGCCCAGAAAAACAAGAAGCAGTGGGGTTTAAAGACTAGCAAGCAAAACCTCTTCATGAAAGGCCGCCCCCGCTCAGCCGAGTGGGGGGATGACTTCAGCAGTTTTCAGCGGCATGGCAGACAGAAATCCAGGACAGATGGGTAGCATCCCTAGGATACAAACTGGAATTTCGAGAAATCCCAGCTTCTCAATTATGAAGCTCAAGGCTCTCCAAAGATTCACTAAAAAGAGTGTCCTCCTTCAAAGGATTGGATCACTTGCTGTCCCAAGGGGTGATCACAGAAGTACCCCAAAAGGAGCAAGGTTCAAGTTTTTATTCAAACCTCTTTGTGTTTCCAAAACCAAACGGAAACGTCAGACCCATCCTGGATCTAAGATCTCTAAATCAGTTTCAGCACAGTCGCCATTTCCGAATAGAAACTATTCGATCGATGGTCGCCTCCCTACAAAGCGGAGAATTCATGGCGTCGATCGACATCAACAACGCATATTTACATCTGCCTATCCATCCCTGTGCACCAAAGATTTTTAAGCCACTCCCAGTTTGTGGCTCTACCATTTGGGGTAGCTACCGCCCCCCTGGGTATTTACAAATGTACTAGGCCCTCTGTTGGCAAATCTGAGGGTACACGGCATAGGAGTAATGGCCTATCTAGACGATCTACTTGTGATAGATCAGTCAGTGGCAGGATTAGATCACGCTGTGCTCTCCACAATAAAATACCTGGAACAGTTGGGATGGATTGTAAACCTACAAAGATCCTCTCTACAAGCCCAAAGAAGGGTAGAATATTTGGGCATGATCAAGGCAGGGTATTTCTACCAGAACCAAAGATCAAGTTGTTAAAGACCTGGTCCACAAGATCAAGGCAGCCAAATCCTCTGGGGCTCAAGTGGTTAAGGACTCCCCAAACCCCTTTTAAGTGCGGACGAGGCTGAACTTTAAATGTATCTGAACCTAGGTCCCTGTCCAGCTCCAGTTGTAAGAACTCCAGAACCTCGGCTGGTTTTGGTGATAAAGGACTCCAGGCCTTTGCTCCTTTTTAAATCTTCTAATTTTACCCATATTCTCTGTTAAGTCTTATTTATGGAGACCTCTCTGGCTTGACACAAGGTAGCCACTATGTGAACCGAGCACCCTTGACTTGGTAGCCTCTGCCTCTAAACTACAATACCCTCAAATGTAGTCTCATGGGGCTGGATAGCAAAACTGGCCATGAGAACAGATCCGTTAGAATTGGTGATTCAATGCTCTACTGTAGGAGAAATAGAGACCAGGGCCTCCTCAGCCAAAATGGTATAATTGCAATTATCGATACTGGAAGTATCTGGCAAGAATTTTGTCCTTTCACTGCTGTCTAAGCACAGTACAACTCTTGTCTCTCTTATAAAAAGAATGAATGCCAGAAGGGCTTTGAATACTGCATTCAATACAATGCCTCGTAAGCTGAACATCCCATGACCTTGAGCAGCCTGCTCTTTGAAATGCGTTCCCCAACCTTTTTTTGGCTGGGGTTTGATATAATAATGTTCCATTTAAAAACGATAATTGGTCAATTAAGAATCAAAAGATACTCAGTTACTGTTCTGCTGGAAGAGACTTCACTTCCAAAGCACCTTTAACTTTCTCTATCGGAGGATGGATTATCCCTCATGGAAGTTCTATTGAATTTTACTATGTATCCAAAAATGCCCCCCAGGAACCTCATTCTTTGAGCTGGAAGTTCTTCCAATAATTTAGCTATCACGATTTGGTAGATTGTGTTGCATAGCATCCCATCTTCTCATCCCCATCGCTATTGAAGACAATAAAACCTTTGTGAATGTTTTAGGGGAGGTGGACAGACAAAGGGGAGAGGCACCGAAACTAGTAATGGAACAGAAATGCAGCATGAATTTGGACAAGTGGGCATCTGATAAACCTACAGCGAGCATACAATCTCCCAGATTTATCAATAATAGAATTTATTGTAAGTTCTCCATCTTTTCTGTGCTTGTTGCGTTTGTTGCGATTTTGGTATATATATATATAAAAAAAATTATACTAGGAATACGAGGTGAGCCGAATCCCCATCTCCTGTGGGCACTTGGAACCTTCATGATCGCTCATTTTATTCAGATGGAAATTGGACCAGAATTTTTGCATTCCCATCAAATCTGGTAGCCTGGAACTTCCACCAATGTCCCACTGACCCTGAATATTTTTTATCCAGGTGTGTGTGCGCGCGCGCACACAGACCTTCATTTGGTTGCCACAGATGCCTATATGCTGGACTTTTCTAGTTTTTGTCAAATGATATCTGCCCTTCCAGTGGTCACCATTGAGATGGATATATCCAGTCTACTCCGATTGGAGCCATCTGGTATCTTGCACTAGTTTTATTTTTAAGGTGGAATCTGAAGACCATGGCTTCAGCCATAATGCCCCCCTTGCTGTGACCAACATCGCTCTTGAACTTCAAATGACGTCTACGCCAGAGTCCCCTGCCAATTTCAGCTCTTACCACCTTGTCTCTCCACTTCCTCTAGAAGGGCTTCTTTAATATTAACTGTCCAACTCAATATTGTTTTGCCTAACACTGCAAATGTTATTGCTGGTCTGATGCTACAGTACATAAGGGCACTTCATAGCTAGATCAAATTTTTGGTCCTTATAAGTTGATGTGTCTTGCAAGTCGTATTAACGATTCTTCCACCACCAGAGGTGACAGATTGACAACTAACTTGTTGTTTTACAGGTCTATTTGTCTGGCCCCTGCCATTCTTCCTGGATTAACTCCTCCAGTCTTTCAATGAAGGAAAATTAGTACTTTATAACCTTGTGGGAGAGTTTCCTCCACTTCACCCCATGCAATTGCCTCCTTTACTGCCCCCACAGCCACATAGGCCCTGTTGGGTAAAATGTAAAGTCTGTGGCCCTTTTAATGTCTTCGTCCTCTGACAAACTCTACAATTCAGAAGACGCCACGTGCTGGCTTTGGTTGGAAGTGCTAGGCAATTCAACCGCAGACTGAGTGGAGGTTTCATGCATCGACTCCCTGGCTTATTCTTTAATGAAGGCTGCTACTTCCTTCACATTCCCTTCTTCTGTGAGTTGCTGCTTCCTCCAAGTGGACTAGCTTCTCGGGCAATGACTTTCCACCACAAATGCAACAACCATTAGGGCTGGTAACCTGTAGTGTTTGTAGATGGGGGAGCAATATTAAAAGGAGAGGCTAGATACTGACCTTGATCAACGTTGTCCTTTAGAGGGCTCCCTCCGTCTTGAGGTCTATGCAGGGGCCGTATGCTGCTTGCTCCAGGCAGACTTGACATACTTTCTTGTCAGACAATGACTTCCCACCACAAACACAGCAATTATTAGGGTTGGTAACCTGTGGTGTTTGTAGACAGGGAGCAATGATGAGAATGTGGGTGAAATTACCTTCACCCACATTGTCTGCTTTTAGATGGCTCCCTCTGTCTCGAGGTCCTTATAGGGCCATAGATATTGGCTCTCTTTCTTAATATCTTCACTACTTGCCTAATCCCTTCACCTTACAAGCAATGGGTGGTCTGACTGGGCAGCATTCCCTATAGAAAGAGCAAAGCAGCCGACAAATGAAAAACAGACTGACACAGTGACCCCCAGTGCAAGCATTGAGAAGGAGATGGGAAGAGCCAAGGTGAATGCCATAAAGTGCACAATGATCCTAGAGCAACACTGACAAGGAGATAGGAAAAGTCCAGATGAATGCAGTAAAAAGGGAAAACATACCTGCAAACAAATGACCACACAAGCATCAGCATGCACGAGTAGAGACCACCACCATGTGTTGCCCAAAAATTCCTAAAATCATTCAACACTGGTACCCTTGGCAATTGGTGATTATAGCACCTGCTCAGTTTGCAGTCTGTGGGCTCCCAGCACCATCTTGGAAAAGGGCAAGCCAGTAAACTGGCCACAGTGGCCGTATTACCTCCTGCCATCAATGCTGAGAGTAGTTGCACTGCTGCAGCCATCTTGGAAATGGCAAATGCCCACAACAGACAGGTTCAGGAAAGCAAAAGGGAAAAAAACTTTGCCACTTAAGCCAGAGCTTATTTAAAGCTTTATTTGACAAACCTGCATCACCAGACTGTGGCTCCAATTATATAGCTTATTTAGAGGATGTAAAGGAAGGACTTCCACCCAGGAAAGGCTGAACCTGGCTGGGGCAACAAGCAGTAAAGGATACCTCGCAACTCCAGTCCTCATTAGGCGGGGACAGAAAGGAGAATGCTGCGAGCTGGGTCAGTCTTTGATTTATAGTTAACCAGTCCCATCAGGTTGTGGGTGTGGAGCCACAAGCCATTGTATGCCGCCATAAAAATGTGCCAGAAAAATCAGGTTCGGGTGTTTGTTTTGACCTTAGCCATGAAGGGGTTAACATGCAGTGCCATGTTTTGTAAAAAAAATTTTTTTTTAGATGCTCATTTGCCCTTTCCCTCTCTGCAGATGGCTAGATGTACCCAGTGCTTGTTGCTCGGCTCCATAAACTCAGATGAGCACAGATGCAAAGCGACATGTTTCGCACCAAAGTCCGGTGCTTACTCATAGCTTTGAGTAAGCATCCAACCTTGGTTCGAAACATGTTAGCTTGTATCTGTAGTTCACCTTTGTATCGGTTATTTAAAGAAAGTGCACAGGAGTGCGACTGTCTGGCCTTCGTCTGGCGACCACAGCTTTGGATTCTAGCATGTACAAGCTCTTGAAGCGAACTTGTGGTGTGGTTATGCAGGGCAGAAAAACACATTTTTTTATTTTATTTTTTTTAAAGTGAAGAGACCCCGTCACCAGACCATTCATTTTAAGAAAAATCTTTTCATAGGATTACGTGTGCATTTAAGGTATTCTTATGCCTGCTTGTGTAGCCCTCCAAAAGCTCAGACACTGCTACTAGGCACACCATCTTGAATAGGTTATCATTAGACTTCAAGCGACAAGTTAACTTATTCCCCTTTGACAGTATATCCAATAGAAATTAAAGTTTGACACCTCTATAGGTTACATTTTATTGGTTTATATTAAATGTGCTTTTCCAATATACACAAATAGTCTTCATATATAAAAAAAAGTGAAGCAAAGTGACATTTTTCACATGATTCCGTGACTGCGGTTTGTGAAGAGATTACATCATGCCTACAGTAGCACTTTTTAAGGTGATGTCTCCAGCAATGACCACGGCTTTAGTCATTTGGAAATCTCGGTTTCGGTGCTTAAACTGGAAGAGGTTTTCATTGTTGACAGCTACGCGATATTGTTCTGGTTCAACATAGATTTGAAGCTGGAAAATAAAGGAATTACATGTCAAAATCCAAAATGGCCAAAATCATAACTCCAGTCATTCAGAAACAGTTACACTTTCCAGCAGTAACAGCTAAATCACTACAGTTTCTGATCTTAAAAAAAAAATGTAATAATTGGATGTGCATTTGTGGAAAAGAGCCCACGATTGCGAATGTGCTTCACATGCCTATGAGTAGGTTGCTTAACGTAATATTAAAAAGGCATTGTTTTTTAAATAACAAACAGGTTATATACTTGCCTGCTCTGTGCAATGGATTTGCACAGAGCAACCCTGATTATCTTCTCGGGTCCCCCACTGCCTCCTCCCCTTTGACCAGTGCCCCACCAACAAGCTGCTCACTATGGGAGCACTGGTGCATGCTCGTTCCCGAGCCCTGCTCTATGCGTCCATAAGACACAGCCGTGGCTCAGCCCTGTCCTCTCTCTCCTCATTGGCAGTTTTTGACAGCAATAGGCATCAATGGCCGTTGCTGTGTTCCAGCCAATGAAGAGAGTGAGACCAAGGCTCCCGTGCACAACGCTGAATCGAGAGGGGGGCTCAACACACCAAAGTGCCTGACTCGCTTATTACTGCAGCACAAGACTAGGGACCTGCCTTAAAGATACGTCATTTATGGACGCTACCATTGCTGACCTTATAAAAGGATAGTTCTCAAGCTGCCAGTCTGATGCTTATATGACACTCATTTACAGTATGCTTGTTCTGGGTCTGGGACCAAAACATACTAAATTAAGAATCAGCCAAGTATCAAGAGGCCTGTATCTATGCTATGGCATGTATTAACAGTGGCTCATGACAGTCACTTTAAGCAGTAACGGAACAGGGTTGTCCAGCGCCCCAGGGCAAGGATCCAGAATTTCTCCCCCTCCCTTACTGTTAATACATGCCATAGCATAGAGCTACCATTCTGCATTTATTCTTTGCCCCCCTTGCTCGTCTGTACCCAGGGCATCTGCCCATCCCTGCTTCCGGGCCTGACTGTAAGGGCCCATTTCCACACCACCTCCACTATGACACCCCAGCGTACTAAGGCAACGCTCCTCTTTTGCACAAGGCATGTACCAGGACAGAGAAGAAGGAAGATTCTACTTTAAAGTGGCTGTAAAGACTAAAGATTTTTTTTTTTACCTTCATGCATTCTATGGTTTAAGGTAAAAACCTGTGTGCAGCTCCCAATCCCCCCCCCCCCCCCCAATACCCGAGATCGATCTCAAGCCAGTGATATGCACAAGGCCTGAGGCTCTGCCAGGTCTCTCCCTCCTGATTGGCTGAGATGCAGTAGCCTGCTGCTGTCAATCACAGCTGGTGGGGCGAGGCAGGGCTGAGCCATGCTCTGTCTTCTGGAACAAACACACACACACATACGTGCCCCCACAGCAAGCAGCTTGCTATGGGGCAAGGGGGAGGGGCCCAGAGCACCGGAGGACCCCCAAGGAGGATGATCATGGCTGCTCTGTGCAAAAGACAGAAAAGTATGACCTAACTTTTTTTTTTTTTTATATAAAAATTTCCTTTACAATCACTTTAAAGGCAAAAACAACTTTAGTACTACTTTAAGACAACCAATTGTGGTCAGTCGCAGAACTGTGCAGAGTGGCGGCAGGACAAACATTCTTCAGCTGAAAAATGTCTGGATCAAGCGAGGTCCAATTCAGAGATCATCAGCTGAAACGTTATATTCCAAGCAATGTATAAATGTCATTTTAAGTTGTTGTTTTTTTACCGTGAATGGGGTTCCTTTCTTAAATGGAAACTTGGGCGCTGCACGCTCTTCAGCTCCCCATTGACCTTGGAGCATTGAATTGCGCACTATTACATCCGGGCGTTCATCGAAACGTGGATTGCAATGGAAAACAATATTATCGTTGTTTTTAAAATCAATACTCCACCTAAAAAAAATAGATAATATTTTATGATTTTTTTTAATCAATACACAAATTGCAGTCTGTTTTAGATCAATGGTGTGAGTTTTTTTTTTTTTTTTTTTAGATAAAATTGTTTTGTGCTGTGAAAAAACAAATATTCATATTATTTTCCAAAATATTTATTTGCTGAATAATTTTTTTCTCCTTGAGAAAAAACACCCCCTCCACCCAATAGCAGTATACAGTAGCTCGTACAAGGCGGTTATTCACTGCAATCTCTTGCTGGCAACAAAGCTTCATTTACATTAGAGCAACAGAAATACCTGCAGGGATGAAACACGCTAAAGGGAAAAAATACTTCACATTCCTTTAAGTGTTATGAGCGTTAGTTTACCTTTTCATTAGGGCTGTGGAAATTAACTATTAATTCATCGATTAATCCTTAATTTTTTTGATCGATCAAAATTATTTTGATCTGTACTCACCTCTCCGCCGGCTTCAGGGAGTTCCGTCAGAGATCCGGTGACGTCACGGCTACTGGCGGGGCTTGCCGTGTCCATCTGAAGGGCTCCTTTGCTGTGCCTTCATATCTGCATGCCGGTGGGACCTTACTATATGCCACACGCAAGGGCTGTTACACTTCCCTCTATCAACCTGAGATTCTACAACCATCCACTGGGAGTTGATAGTTCCCTTCATGGGACATCTACATGCCGACAGACTGATGTTAACCCCTCCTCTGGATTCAGCCGTGGCATCGTTGTACACATTTTCATACCAGTATCATACTTAGCTACATGTTTTTATGACTGCTTTTGTTACCGTTTGGTATTACTCGCACCATTTTTACAGTTTTTGTTACCTACTTGAAGACTATACAAGGTTCTAATAGACTTCAAAATAAAATAAAAATGGGCTCAGGGTACCTAGTTGTATGACAATAGCAAATTACACTTTGCTATTGTCACACCGATCCTCCTCCCAGTTAATCAGGAAGCAGGTCATGAGATCAGTCTCCCAATTGGATGAAAGGAGGGAGGAGACACACGGCCGTAACCGCCACTGACTCCAGGGATGGCTCATCCGCAGCAGCTCAGCCATCCAGCACTCCCCGGCTCAGACAGGGGGAGGAGGAGGGGAGATCGGAGTCATCCCAAAAAGGACATCTGCCTCCTAAGGTAATGAGTGTCTCCCACGTGGAGGGGGTGTATGTTTATGGTGTCCCCTGCCACTGCTTTACAGATATAAAATTAAAAAAAACACACAACACAAATTATTAGAACTCTGTAATCAGAGGATAATTACAGCCAAAGCTTGTTTGGCTGTACTTCTAATGTGGCTCACAGGAGTGCAGTTCATTCTGCACTCCTGTGACCCATTTTCAGCAGGCTAAAGCCCACTGTTTGCCAATGTCACAGAGGCGGTCCAGGCTTGGGCAAGATTGTGACAATGAAGTCGGGATCCACCCAGATGCCAGCAGACAACGGTGACACACACCACACATACTTCTTTTTTAATGCATCCTGAACTATATTTTTAAATGCAAGCAACGCAAGTATTTGAACCTGATATCAGCGTCTTGCAGTCCCTGTATAGCGGGGCTGGAGTGAGAGGCTGAATCAGCACATGGAGCCAAACAGTTCATGTGGTGAAATAAAAGGTCACAGAAGGGAAGAGAAGAATGACATAGGAGCTCATCACCATGTCGCTTTGACTGTTCATTTAAAAGAATGAACAGGGCTCAGAGGAAGTGGATCGAATAATGATGGATGCCTGCCCGAGGACATCTAGTGGCATGAAAAAGTACTGCAGAAGAAATCTCTGAACTTTTATCCTGCTATTTTGGTTGGGGGTCTGCTTTGATGTAAATAATCATATCAAGTGTGGGTTAATTTTTTTTAAATTCTGGAGTATAGTTTGTAAATAATTTCATACACACACGGCGGGTGAGCTGTTTAATATTGCAGTGCTATGATTGTTCTTTAATGATACTCTCCCTCACTGCAATGCTCTCAGTCACCACACCTCATGTTCATTTAGTCTTAGCAGAGAAAAATATGCTAATGCAGGGAGGGAGAATCTACAAGCGTGTACATGAAATTCAGGCAGGGAAACCTGGAACAAACATGTTAAAATGTGAGTTTATCCAACCTTGCAGCTTAATGATACCATAATGCCTGAAAATGGCTTTATTCAATAGGCTATGCTAGGAACTAAGGGGGACAGCAACCCGCATCAGCCAATCAGAATTGACACTACTGCAATCAAATCAGTACAAGATTATTTCTGATTGTTGATGTGTTATTAGCCCTTTGCTCCTTGAATTATTTTGTTGGGTACTTTTACTTCACATTTATAAAGCAGAGCGGTAGGCTTTACAGATGTGCTCTGCAGTCCACTGGCTGAAGTTGGTGGAGCTCAATACAGTAATGTGTAGAAACATTAAAAAATAAATGGAACGAGAGCCCAATCTTATGACCTGTCAAAGTCACATGATCAGCTCTTCTCCAATCAGGGAGCTCTCTCTGCTGCATTTAGCACTCAAGCCTACATTTTATGAATGGACCAAAAAATGTGGGCCAAAATGTGCATAGCCCACTTATAAAGGCACTGCTACGTGCTTGTCTTGGAACGCTAAAGTAAGCCAAGTCCTATTCATTCTAATGAATCTGGGAAAAAAATGTGTCAGGAGGAGTAGAAAACCTATCACATGATCTGATCCGCCATCATACTTTCCTATCGGGAGTGTTCTCTGCAACATCATGTGTATAATAAAATAAAAATGCACACGTAGCATGCAGTATTTTCAGATACCTCCATTATAAAATTGAACCCGTAGGTTCTACCAAGATAACAGATGAGGTAATCTCCAGCGGCTATTACCTTTTGCAATTATTGCTCACCACACCTTGAACATTCAGCACCATGCCAGGCATAATTCCAGATGGCATGGGTATCGTATGTGGTAAATTCTGAAACACATTGGAATTGGTTAAGACATGCTGTTATATAAAAATGCAAATAAGTTATTCAGAGCTCTTTTTCAATCGTTTAATTTATTACACACTCACCAGTGGGCCAGCAGGAGCTGATGGGAAAGGAGCTGATGGGAAAGGAGCTGATGGAGTTGGACCTGTCTGACCTGCTGTTTTTGGGTCAGGTTGCCCGGGCACAGGAGCACCTGGGTATTGCTGCCCTGGTGCTGGGAGGCCTGGAAATCCAGGAAATCCCCCTGCGCCTGCAGAGGGAAATCCCCCTGCGCCTGCAGGTGGAAATCCCCCTGCGCCTGCAGGTGGAAATCCCCCTGCGCCTGCAGGTGGAAATCCCCCTGCGCCTGCAGGTGGAAATCCCCCTGGAAACTGCTGTCCACCTTGAGGAAATCCTGGGTACTGCTGTCCGCCTTGAGGGAACTGCTGTCCGCCTTGAGGGAACTGCTGTCCGCCTTGAGGGAACTGCTGTCCGCCTTGAGGGAACTGCTGTCCTGGCCCTGGTGCTGGGTATCCTCCTGGGTATGGCTGTCCAGGACCTCCCCATGGATTATTCCAGTTCTGACCTTGCGATTGGTTTTGCTGCCCGCCGGCACTGGTTTGTCCTGGTATGGCATCAGTTAGCTGTTGCAAAAAAAATGGAAGGCAAAGCATTGATAATACAAAACTGTCCATCAATACAAAATAGAGTTGTTCTGAAATATAACATGCATTCTACTCTGAGACCGCGGCACAGGCCACTCTTGCTAAAAATGCATCAGTCAAGCAGATTTTTGGGTTTCATTTTTTTTTTTAATCAGCAAAAGGGAAGGTACTTACATTCATCCATCCATTGCCTTGTGCTGGTGGTTTCTGCATTAGTCTCCGCCATAAAGGGCTTTTCTTTGATGGAGGTTACAGTACAGCTTTTATGTACATTGGGCGGGGGGTCAAAAGGGAGGCAAAGCCAGCACTTTTGGTGAGTGCTTATGACAGGTCTGTATTAATGCCCACAGCACCCAAAGATTATGGCGGGGGGTATGGAAGGGAATGAGGGAGATCAGAGGACAGAAGATTTCAATGCAGCAACCATCATCACAAGGGACACTTCTCATTAAATGTAGGATCCTGTTACTTTAGAACATGCTATACAGCACAGTGCTTGTGCTGTTTAACTTGGCCCCTGTATCACCTGTCTGGTCCTGCCCTCCCCTCTGTAAACTGACCATGGTTTATCATGGCTGCCGATTCCTGACATGGTCAGTTTTTGTGCCACGGAAGGCACGTAAAGAGGTATTACCGACCATTTTTCGACAGAACACCTATTAAATACACCTGACATTTACGTGAGCGCTATGGATAAGAGTACACAGCGGCTTTTTAAAAAAACACACACACACACACACACACACACAACAGAGGGGATTGGAGAGACTTTACAACCACTTTAAGCAGATCCCAATACATTGATCCCCCCACCCCCATTTATCTCAGGTGCAAAAGGTGGACCGTAAAATAAATGTATTCTCTATGGGAACTATTTTAATTTTCCTGGATCTGTCGCAGAAAAACACAAAAATCAGAATCTCAGCATTAACACATTAAATCCAAATTTTATCGGCTAGAAGCAGCAAATTTAGAAAGCAAAGAATTATGACTTACGTTAAATTCGTCTGCCATTTTCTGAAAAAAAAAAAAAAAGCATAAGTACAATATAATATACAAAATATAATAATAATAATAATAATAATAATAATAATAATAATAAAAGCGATAGCAATTCATTCCTTTTTTAATGGAGGTTAGGACCAGTAAAGCACATATAATACAGGACCTTTGTCCGATACCTGGAATTTCAGCATGATGGTGCGACAACACTGTACATCTCCAACAGTCAACCCTACAGAGCTAAGAAAAAGTCTTATTCCTCTAAGGCAAGCAAGATCAAATCACTTCCAAGATCCAGCTAAAATCATTTTTCTTTCTTGCTCCCTCTCAGTATATCTAAAAGGCCTAAAAATGGAAAGGCCATGGCTAAAATTGTAATTTCTGTTCAATGCAGCCAGCAGTACCTACACCGAATGAGACCCATTCAAGTGAATGGGACTGCAACACAACCACCCTATAACCGCCGGCACGGTGGTGCAGGCTTTAAAGAGTTTAAACAGTCAAATGCCTCTGAAAAGCGATTCACCACAGATAGCATTTCAGAGAGGCAGCAAGGTCGGCTAGGGGTGCAAGCTTGTTCTCCCTTTTATAGTGATGGGCACAACGATAATTTTATTTTTTATGAGTTAACGGGCAATCTTCTCTCATAATGACTGGGATAATGATAAATTATGGGTTAAAGGGCAACTCCACCCACAGAAATGCCCTTTGTTATTGAGAGTTAAGCTCAGTTGCTCATATCCCCTGTCATAATCCACATCTCTCAATAGTGGTAGGCTTAGAGCTAAGCTACCGTCATCATTGGCCTTAGCAAGAAGTTAGTCCTGTGGATCGATTAGAAGGCGCAGCATAGAGATTACAACCAGTGGCAGCTGGTGTTTTTTGGGGGGGGGGCAGCAAACAACCACCCCCTCTCCCCCGCCTGCTCTAGGTAGGTATGTCGGTCTGTCAGTGGTCGGGTCACTTGCACCCCCACCCTGGTTGGTCGGTTGCCGGGCAGAAGCTCTGCATCACAGCAGCTTCTGCCTTGCATCTCCTCCCTTCTCCTAGGACCTAGGCGTCCAATAAAATCGTCTGTCCTTTTAGCCAATCAGGTGACGGGTCTCAAGACCCACCTCCTGATTGGCCAGGAGTGGGATCTTCATTCGCCATGGTCACACAACCGGGTGGGCTCAAAGCACAGAGCGCAACTTTTTTTTGAAACACAAACCCATTTAAATCCATGGTCCGGTGCCCTGCTTGTAGATCATAGACAGGGCGGGCTTGCCGCTGATTAGAACATATCAAAAACTCCCATGGTCTGGATGCGCCCCCCCCCCCCACCCCCCGGCCTGGGCCTCAAGCCAACTACAGATAACCTCTCACAGCACCTCAAAGTTCCCATAGTATCCCCCCCAAACCTACCATAGCTGCTCCATCCTGCTAAAGAGCCTCAAGCTCTACATAGTGCCCCCTAACCTCCAGGCTTGCCCCACAGTGCTCCCCAGACACCTACAGAAACCAAATGGGCTACAGAGTCCCCCAGCCTACTCCCTAACCCACCCCCCCCCCCCCCACAGTGACACCCAGCCCCATCCAGAGCCTTCCAGCATTTCAATACATTTTGCATTCCCATACTTTTGTTGTGTGTGCATAAACAATTTGTTACTGGTAAAAAACATTTTGGAAGAATTTACTGTGCCATGGTCTCAAAAAACAAAAACAAAAGTTGAAAACCACTAGTTTAGGAATTAATGTGTCATCCTACTGAACGTCAGTTACAATTCACTGAAAATCCTGACAGATGGAATATAAACAGAATGCAGAACGCACAGAATCCACAGCACATGGCTACAGAGAAGATTTGAATATGACAAGCAGCGCAGTGGAAGTAGGCCGCAGATGTTTTGCATTGATAAACACTAATGAGTCATCATCACAGGATGAGCCTGAGGGGAAGGCGAGGCCCTGACTGCTCCCTTGGATGCTACACCCTCACAACAGCAACAGAAAACTTGTTCGAGTCCATGCTCATTGCTGGGAGAACTACAGTCATGTCTGAAATTGTTGGCACCCCCCAAAAAAATAAAAAAAAAGTATTTCTCACAGAAAAGTACTGCAGTAACACATGTTTTGCTATACACATGTTTATTCCCTTGTGTGTATTGGAACAAAACAAAAGGAGGGAGGAAAAAAACGAATTGGACATGATGTCACACAAAACTCCAAAAATGGGCTGGTCAAAATTCTTGGCACCCTTTCAAAATTGTGGATAAATACGATTGTTTCAAGCATGTGATGCTCCTTTACAGCCGGTTCACACACAGGCGGCACGACTTTGGGGGCGACTCGGCAAGGCGATTTCAAGGTGACTTGAGAGGCAACTTGCAAAATGACTTCTGTATTGAAGTCAATGCAAGTCGCCCCCAAAGTCATACAGGAACCTTTTTCTAAGTCAGAGCGACTTGCGTCGCTCCTATTAGAACGGTTCCATTGACTACTGCGGACCGCAACTTGTCAGGCGGCTGAGTCGCCTGACAGGTCACCCCTGTGTGAACCGGCTCTAAAACTCACCTGGGGTAAGTAACAGGTGTGGGCAATATAAAAATCACAAGAAAGCAGATAAAAAGGAGAGAAGTTCACACAGTTTTTGCATTGTGTGTCTGTGTGTGCCACACCAAGCATGGACAACAGAAAGAGGAGAAGAGAACCGTCTGAGGACTTGAGAACCAAAATTGTGGAAAAATATCAACAATCTCAAGGTTACAAGTCCATCTCCAGAGATCTAGATTTGCCTTTGTACACAGTGTGCAACATCAAGAAGTTTGCAACCCATGGCACTGTAGCCAATCTCTCTGGGCATGGGCGGAAGAGAAAAATTGATGAAAGGTGCCCTTTCAATAAGAGACCTCGAGCAGTTTGCAAATTCCGGGTGAGGTGCAAGAAGCTTATTGATGGTTATAGGAAGCGACCGATTTCAGTTGTCCAAAGAGTGTGCAACCAAATATTAAGTTTAGGGTGCCAAGAATTTTGGCCAGCCCATTTTTGGAGTTGTGTGACATTATGTCCAATTTGCTTTTTTGCCTCCCTTCTTTTGTTTCAATACACACAAAAGGGAATAAACATGTGTATAGCAAAACATGTGTATAGCAAAACATGTGTTACTGCAATACTTTTCTGTGAGAAATACTTGATTTTCTGGAAAGCCAACAATTTCGGCCTTGACTGAATCTAAACGGTTTCAATACTCTTCTCTATAGGCTTGTCTTTATTCAGAGTTTGTGTTGTGCTGCCCATAGGCTGGTACAATGTCAGCTGATTCAGGGAAACCAGATGAAAATTATTACAATAGGTGGCCCTGCCAGCTCGACAAATTCAAAGTTGCCAGACTGAAAATTGTTGGCTGAACAGCACCTGCAGCCACTGTTCAGGTATTCTGACAGCCAGAGCCAGCAGCTGTCAGAATACAATAGCCCAGCATGGGGGATTCATTAACACGTTAATATGTCGCTAGTTTGAGTGGGGAACATTATAATCTTTGTTTGGGTTGTATGGTTGTGAGAGGTTCCCTCCTTACTTCCAGTATGGCGACAGTTGACTCCAGGTGAGAGTAAAATCTAAAGTTTTACAGTTTTTATTGAATTGGGAGTTGAGGGCAATTGGGACACTTCTGAAGCAAACTATCAAAAGGTTGTGGTTTCTCCTTAATAAAGGAAGATGTCAGTTTACTTTTGGTTATGTCTCCAGAATAGGAAGTGAGGGAGTGTGCAAGTGAGGACACCGACTGGAAAATACATCCAAAACTGAAAAAAAAAGAAAGTTGGCTGTAGCTACCCTTTAAATCAGGGGTGCCCATCCAGTGGCCCACAGAGCCCTCTGATGTGGCCCGCAACCTCCTGCTCTGGGATGGTGGGTTGGCATAAGCCGATGCTTCCTGTATAGCACCAACTCTTGTCACAGGTGGAGTGATACCAAATGCTCTCTGCCTGGGACAGCAACAGCTGATACCTGAATGGAAGACTTATTAAAGATGAGTTTAATACTAAAATCACAGTGTATATATGAGCATATCTGTTCTGCAGTGGTTACTGGGCTGCATTCAAAATGATTTGCAGGTGCAACGCAGAACACCTGCAGGGTACCTGCACTGAGCCATAGACTTCTGTTATTACCTGTGGGTTGGTGCACTTCAGAAAGTGCACCACACCTGCAGGAGATAATAGAAGTTTAAAGTGCAGCTAACCCACAGGAAAGCCACAGGTGCACCCTCTGTGTGGGTATACCGCATCGTATCAATGTGAAAGCAGACTTAGGCCCCTTTGACACAATCAGTCCGACCCAATTGGACCCTCCATTCAGCTCTATTGAGCCACAGATGTAAACGGACTTGTGGTCGTTTACACCCACCTACCTCTAATTCGATCTGCAAAAAAAAAAAAAAAACCCACAGAAGGGGGCATCCGTCCCCTTCCATCTGGGCAGATTGGATTGGAGGGCCAATAGAGTAGAGTGGGCTGTGCCCGTGTCTGCTCTGCATATGCAGAGTAGACGGACCCGTCATCTGCCTGCTCTGTTCATTGTGGCCCACGACCGGTTACCAAGTCGCTTAAGTGGCCCTTGATCTTCAAAAGGTTGGGCACCCCTGCTTTAAATATACATATTTGTGAATAGGATTAGTAGCTCTTTCACATAAACATGCTTTATTATTATTGATCCTTCTTGTGCATATGATTCCTTAAGTCAGCCTAAAACAGTGGTGAAATAAAGAAGAAAGAACTGGGTATGTACCTAGTGCTTATATGTCAGATCTCTTGTGGTACTAAACATCAGGAGTAGACATACTGCACATGGATACAAAATAGTAAAAAACTCAGATATGTCCTACGTTTCATCCAGTGCAAGTCTTCAACTTCACCATTAATCTACATGGATCAGTGATGCCGCGTACACACAACCATTTTTAATGGTCTAGAAAAAACAATGTTTTTTGTCAACCCGATTATTGTTAAGCCTGCCTTGCCTACACACGATCGTGAAAAAAAAATGCTCTAGCAAAGCGCAGTGACGTACAATGGCACTATAAAGGGGTAATTCCATTCGGATGGCGCCACCCTTAGGGCTCCTTTTGCCGATTCACGCTTTTCAGTCTTACAGCATGATGAATGTGCCATCTCCATTACGAATGCTAGTTTTACCAGAACGAGCGCTTCCGTCTCATAACTTGCTTCTGAGCATGCACGTTATTTTCACGTCGTTAAAGCCCACACACACACACACAACCATTTTTTACGACGTTAAAAACGACACAAAAATTTAGAGCATGTTCTAAATTTTTAATGCCCATTTTTTAACCTCGTGAAAAATGCTCTGGAGCCCACACACACGATAGTTTTCAATGACATTAAAAAAAATGTAATTTTTCACATCGCGAAAAACGGTCGTGTGTGTACGCGGCATTAGTGGAACCAAAACTACAGCAGAGAACTGAAAGGCTCACTAGCGTAATATAAGGAAAACTGGTACCAGTGATGTTGTAGGACATGATAAAATACAGCTTTTGGTAGAGAAAAAAAATAAATAAAAAATATGAAACTGAGGAAATGCAACATTTAATGGGGGTGGTGGCAGAGGGGGAATCATTTAAGGGATCCTCCTCCTCCACCTATATTATCAGTGTCCTTCAAGATCCATTGCTGCCCAGTCAAGCAATACCTGAAGTACCAGGTGAGGGACCCAATACCAAAACTCATGTACACCAATCCACAATCAGGGATCGTGTTCCAGTATACTTCAGTTTACCATCTAGTTTTGCAAAGGAAAATAGGTAGGTTACAACCATTCAGAAAGCTCTCCGGGCGTTTCAAAAACCACGTTACGGAAAATGCCTTTTGTTCATTGTTCTACAGGCATTCACATAGTATATTGTGTCAACATTAGTCATCTGTACAACTGGTTGTTCTTCCGTGCAATTATGGTTTGAGAATTAAAGCAGACCCATCAAATATGTAATGCATTAATGCATGCCTGGCATTGCACAAAATACTTTGAAAATATATACGGTATATATTTTTAATGAAAAAAAATATATATTTAATATCCATGCTTGATCTCCAGTTAAGATACTGTGCCTTAACCAGTAATAGTAAATATTCCTTCTCAGACATATCCAAGATGTTCTATGTTGAGTTTATCACAACCATAATTGGAATGCAATGCAATACTAACCACCAAAAGCCACAATTAACATTTATGGGGTTTATATTGAATGTAGCATTCTTTCCAGTGTACTTTGCTTGGATTCAATGTTACCTTCTGGTTGTATTGTCAACTGTACCATGTTCTTGTCTTACCAAAAAAAAAAAAAAGTAAAGCGTACACTTTTTTGTTCAGCCTCTGGGCCCAATGAAAGAATTTTAACAGATTCCTTCATCCACATTTAACAGCCTTTGTGGCTGAATTTTCCATGCCAGCTATTATGTTTTGACAGTCGGCTCCAGCAGCTTTCAGAATAACCAAAAAATACCTGCATCTGATTTTATTGGGAATTTTTCACCAGGCTCCTTCAACAAAAGTGGTTAGTGCAGTTGACTTTCGTCAAGCCAGGTGGTGCCAGCATAATCATGCCAAAACTCAAGCCAAGTATGGCAGACTTAAGTATGCAGCCTGGCCATCCCAAGTGACTGCAATGGTCAAATATTAACTTTTCTATCCTAATCTGTTCACAATCAATCATGGGAGGGTATACCATTTGTACAGACTGTGTCTATGTAGGACCCTATGGGCTTTGGAGGCCAATTTACACTACGGGTGAGTCTGGCAGGTGCATGGTATCCCTCCTGTCACCTAGACCTAGTCATTGCCAAATTCTAGATCAGATGAACTGGTAGAGGCTGCTTCATGATACCCTAACCCAGTAGTGCATTTAGGTTTTGTGCTGCCCTAGGCCTGACTAAACTTGTGCACCCCCTAATTTAAATATGACCCACCCCTTCCTGTCAAGGCCACACCCCTGTTTGAGACCCACCCTGAAATTTTTCGAGTAGGGACACTAGTCCGAGGGGGGCAATGGATTCCCTAATTTGCATAGATTTCCTCTCACTTCCTGTTTGGCTATGGGGCAGGAAGTGAAGGGAAATCTCTGCAATGGGACAGGGATAATAAAAAATAAACTGACAGTGGCTATAACCCTCCCTTACTCTATCCAAAATGGAAAAAATAAATAAAAAATGTTGCCTATAGTTCTTCTTTAAGCACACATGTCTGATAATCTTATGTAGAGGACTAAGAAGATATAACCATGCCAGTGGTGCAGCAGAAAACATAGCACAGTGAGAAAGGTTTGTGGTCCAGGATGATAGGACAGTCAAAATTAGAAGCAACGCCACCTCCCCCACAGTTGCAGAATGCCAACCGCCCGCATACTGGAAGCGGTGCGGCAGCTTTATGGGGGTGCTAGACTAATTTGCCTAACAGTGTAGCGCAAGCCGGCGGGGACACTTTCTGTGCTGCCCCCCTGCAAAGTATTGGCCTAGGCCAGGATACAGCGTTGCCCTAACCATTCCCACAGTTTTTACTCAATGCCCGATTGGTACAGAGACATATGGAACGCTTTGACCATTTCCTTTTAATGAACATAAGGTGCAGTGCTAAAAAAGGAGAATACAAGATGAAAAGTTCATAATGATAAAGAGTCCAGTTATTGCGATTCCGAGTGGTGAATAAGAAATCTTGTGAGGAATCCTCCACCAGCGAGTGTGCATTTCCTTTTGACTGAAAACAAGTTATATCTCTCTCTCGCCACACACACACACACTCTGAATAAGTGTTTTCAGTAGTAGTTTGCAATAATTGAATGTGGCTTTGCATAGTGGCATCTTTCTAAATATGCCCGTGACTGCGTACAATAAGCAAAACATGGTTATGCAAATCCTTCAGACTAGTTCTACCACTTACAATAACTAAAATAAATAAGTGCACTTACAACAACCAACAGTGTCAGTGATTTTAGAGTTCTAGTGGTGATAGGTTTTATTGATTATTTTAGCTGTATTTGTAACTAAAAGCTAGTTGAAAATGATTGAAAGTGGTTGCAATTGCTTAAAAATTATCTTGATTAGGGCAGGTAGACTGCACAACTGTAATTTCTCAAAGTAGCTATAACATTGGAAATCCCTTCTGTTCTACCCCATTTTTTATTATTTTTTTCTGAAAATGGGGGAAAAAATATATAGCTGCTGGCAGTAATGGGTCAGCAGGTCATAAAGAAGGGGGAAAAAAACTCCTTAAACCCCAAGCTCAGCCTGAACAAAAAGGTCAAAGGATGAGGCCTTCTATCATCAATGGCCAAATGCCAGAGCCTTTATTTTCCAATTGAAGTTTCTAAAATTTACAACCAAATGAGAGGTGGCAGGGCTTAACAATAGTAGAAGAGCTTAAACCCAAACACCAGCCCAACCCCCCCCCCCCCCCCATTATGGTTAGAGCGGAGAAAATTTCAAATTTCCATCAGATTTTTATTTCCATGTGTGACCCCATTTATGGTAAAGCTCTCTTTGTCCCTGAAATGCCTCTACAAGAAAGCAGTGATGCGTGCGTCCTCGAAAGTTGGAACATGGTCATGGTATTAGCCTTCAACTTGGGCTTAAGTTTTGGCCCATCTTGGTCATGGTACAAAATTTCACCATTGACAAAAGTTTTGTAAGAGTTTGATGACCACACCGAGTATGGGTTATGATAAAATGTTGAAAGCCAGTAAAGGGTAAGGCATTGTTGTTCAGAGTAGCCTGTCTAGTATACATGGATAAGGTATAAGGACGTTAATTTGGCCAAGAGCTCATAAATGTATGAGGCTTGTTACGGGGGGGGGGGGGGGATTTGGGTGTTAAATGTCAGCTTTAAGCAAGTTTTTTTTTTACTGAAGAAATAGTTACTTAATTTGATCCTGAAAGTGTTTGCCCTATAAACGAAACATCAGATAGGATGGAAAATTCCTGGGTGAAAGACAGAAGACAGCCCAGTGTGTGATGCAAGGAGACTGGACAAAAAAATACCATTAGACTGCATAAACAAGGAGTACAAACCCCAAAGACACAACAGGAGAACTGCGTGTTCTGACTGCTATAGACCATATCCAAAGGGAATAGATTAGAGGAATTTGAAAGGGTTTGCCAATGCAACTGGTAACTGAAGCTCCAGGGTATGCAAGCATATGGGTGTTGACACTTGTCCTTAATGAAGGAAGGTCTGTACAATAACTTAAATAGTCAGTAAAAAGTGACTTATAGTCTCTTACACACACACACACACACACACACACACACACACACACACACATACACACACACTTTTGCCAATTTTTATGTTGTACATCCACACTAGTGTACACAGGCATCTCAAAGTCTGCCTGCATACCTAGAAACCTTTAAGGCCCCCCATGCATTTGCTCAAATTTCCCCCTTAAATCGGCCATTATTTGAGTGATGGGTGTCTCTGCAAGCACCACCTGGCTTAACAAAAGGCGATTTAAAAAACGCAGAAAGGTGGTAAATAGTCCAATGAAAAGTGACTGCATCCTATTTTCCTACTTCTCTTGTGGGCCAAATTACCTATGCCCAACCTTTACTCTCACCATCAGAGTTGCTGATAGGGCAGTACAGCCAGTCCTGTTGTACCAGGCCCGGCCCCTTCAGCTCAACAGAGGGGCCCATCCAGCTTTACAGCCAATTTGTGCAAAATAGAATATATCACACCCAGCTCCTATTTGCTTAAGAGGGTATATAAATGCATTTTCTTGGGCCCCATCGGGTCAACAGAGGGGCCCACATGGTGTGAGCAGAGGAGGAACCATTTGATAATTTTCAGGGTGCATGTACATATAAATGCCCCCCTCCCGCATGTTGCTGTGCGCCCAATTTATTCTTGGCCGACTGCTGCAGCCCACTGCCTTCACTCATCTCTGTTCAGCTCCCATCCTCAGGTGGTGAGCGACGGCCGGCAACTGACAGGGAGCAGCAAAGCGAGAGCTGGACTATGTGGCTGCACACAGGGGTGAATATGGGTACAGAAGCCTCTTACTGACTGTCCCGTTATTAACACACAGGCAGCACAGTCAGAAGAAGACCTGTCGTGGCTCTGTCAGTGTGTCACCTGGCTGTAGGGTGCCAACTATGTTAAGTTAATAGTCGGCACCCAACAGCCATGTGACACCCTGTGACAGCGCCATGATAGAGCACCTGCTGCCCATGTGTTATCACATCATAACCTGTTGTGTTGCATGTTACCATAATGCTAATGATCATAACCTATGCATTATCACAAGGCCCCTTCCACATGGGGTGAAATCCACTTGCTCGAGGGTGGTATCTGTCCGCTAATCCCCCATTGAGCAGAGCTGGCAGACGACAGAAACCTGCACCTGCTCAGTAGAAATTCCATGGAGTTTCATCCATCTATGCTTTTTAAGGGGGGAAAAAAAAAAACGGATGATTTTTCCTACCTCTTGTGGGCTGAATGTCCTAGATTTGAGCCATTTATGCCCAAACTTTAGTCTTACTATCAGGTTCACTGATGGGCAGTACAGCCAGTCCTGCTGTACTGGGCCCAGCCCCTTCAACTTAACAGGGGAAACACTTTTCCTTGAAACCCTATGTTTCAAGTTAGGGGCAGGCCCAGAGTTGAGTTGAGGTGCAGATTTAACGGGGCCCCCCCCCCCGCCCCTCAGGCCCTGCTCACTATGCAAAAACAGAATGTCTATTCATAATGCTGCAGGGTGAAATGGAGACAATGCAATCCTGCTTTGCATTAGGTCTCTCCCATTCTGTTTTTTGTGTAAACACCCAGCGTAGGTGAGGCTGTAGAACATATTCTTGTGTGTACAAGCCCAAGCTCTTCCTATTGCTTTACCAAATAAATAATTGGGCCCAATGATTGTAGACTAAAATCTATTAAATCCTCTTATACTAGTCAAAGAAATCACAATACTATAATGTGCTCATCATTATCAAGCCAATCTAGCAATAAACCTAGCCAAACTGTTTTACTAAAGAATTTGCTAATCATTCCTATATTAAAAAAAAAAAAAAAACCCTGAAGGAGCCGCTGGTTAGTTTGGGATCGGCTTACGGAGTTACCTTCTTGGCTTGGTTTAGGGGTGACATCCGTGAGTGTAGATGAAGAGCAAGTGTCCATACACAAAATTAGTTTTTAATGCTTTATTCCAAGGCCCCAACATGGCCAACATCAACATGGCACACAATAGAGAAAGGTTGATGAGCGTAGAGAAACTTTAGTATCAGGCCTTGGATATGAAAAAGAGCAAGCCTGCTCTTAGCAATAGTGTAACTCGATACTTCGCCTTCCCGATCAGGGTGGGTAAAGTGCCCCCGGACAGGCGACCATCACAGGCCTGGCAGCCAGAGCGCTACTTAGAAAACACTGGGAGGAACAGGCCTGTAGCACCGGCCTGACTCAGAGTCTCGGATACAGGCTTTTTATCAATTGAAGGTATGCGAGATCAGGATGAGTGAATCCTCCCAGTCAATTCAGATTTTTGTGTCACCAACTGACAGCTTAAAGTGGAGGTTCCCCTAAAAATAAAACTTTTAAGATTAGATTCATGCTCATTTTGTCTAGGGGAATCGGCTATTTTAAAACAAAAAAACAAAGCAGTACTTACCATTTTAGAGAGCGATCTTCTCCACCGCTTCTGGGTATGGTCTTTCGGGACTGGGCGTTCCTTCTTGATTGACAGGCTTCCGACGGTCGCATCTATCGCGTCACGAGTAGCCGAAAGAAGCCGAAGGTCGGTGCGGCTCTATACGGCGCCTGCACACCGACGTTCGGCTACTTTCGGAAAATCGTGACGCGATAGATGCGACCGTCGGAAGCCTGTTAATCAAGAAGGAACGCCCAGACCCGAAGACCATACCCGGAAGCGGCGGAGAAGATCATTCCCTAAAACGGTAAGTACTGCTTCGTTTAAAAAAAAAAAAAAAAACTAGCCGATTCCCCTAGACAAAATGAGCATCAATCTAATCTTAAAAGTTTATTTTTAGGGGAACCTCCACTTTAAGCATACCTGTCATGCGGCGTGGTGACCGGATCCCGATGATTCGTCTAGGCCTCCTGGACAACCTCTAGTTCTAGGTTCTCTTTGAGACGATCCCCCATCGCACAGCTCCCAGCTTAGGATCCTTACAGCAGAAGGTTGGGACCCAGCAAGTCGCTGGGGCCCCTCTCAATATTAGGGTGAGGCTCCGCATGGTGCGTAACCTCAGTGAAGCAGGCCACGGTGGCGGGGCCCATGGATGCGCATACCCTGAAGGTGGATACCGCACCTGGAACAGAGAACAATGGCGGTTGCCACAGATATATCCCCCCCCAGCATGCCCAACGAGTGTATAACTCCTCTGATTGGCTGCTGGGGAAGGTGGGTCTGTCAGAACCCCTCTAGCGCCACCTGCCGCCCAGGGGTGATAACGCTCCCCCGGAGCGCAGACTGACCCACAGGACAGATTCTGAAATTGGCAACAACCCAAATTTCCACAAATTATGAATAGGAGTAAACTAATCCTCCCATTCCCCACTAATTTTAGCATAACGCCCATACTGAAAGTAAGGGGGCGCTACAAAAAAAAAAACACCCCACTGTATGAATACATCATGTGAAAAGTAACTGCACGTGATTATTCACAGTGAATTGGAATTGGCTTTTCATGTCACTGGATAAATTAAATAAATACTCAAAACAATTGCAACTACTTTAATAGATTTGCCTGAGGACCATAGAGATTATACTTGGCCTGATTTCACCCTCAAGATCACAAGTCATGACTTGTACGGTCGGCTACCATAAAACAACATTTCATGCCAAACAGAATGCTTTTACATGTTTTTATTTAAACCTAAACTTGCCAAAAAGTGGTCACATTGAAGGAAGAAATGTTAGGATACTAACCTATCAAAATTCTGTCATGTTATTCATAAAAAATGTTGGTAATGTTTAATATTGCAGACAGCTATACCACTTTTTTAAATCTATACAATTCTTTGCAGTAAGGATATAGCAAGTTTTCATTGCGATTCAGGTCTCCGTTGGGGAGATTTCACATCACTTCCTGGTATGGCTCTAATCAGGTGCTTCCAAAAAACACCCCCGCCGCTGTAATTCAGGCGCCCAGCGCTCGAAAAAAGGCCGGACACCTGAATAGGGGGGTGTCTGTAGTGACCATAGATAAGATTCATGCAATGCATGTGTCCATCTATGGTGATTAGAGCGGTGACAGGAGAGGGGGGCAGCACCCCTGCGCCCTTTATGGACACACCGCCACTGGGACACACCCCTCTGCACACAGGAACCGAGCTGAGGCTGTAAATCAGAGGCTGTGTACTGGAGCCCCCACACCTTTTTTTTATCACTGGTGTCGGGAAAACCTGTCAGAAGTGACTCATGGAGAAAGCAGAGAGACATGACACACTATAGAGCGATATGCTTTGTTCAGATTTCATGTCTAAGGTTTAAAACCACTTTAATTTATATAAAAGAACTTTAGTCAACAGGTTGTCAAACCATGCTTACTTTGATCTAATTATTTAGAATCATATCTTTGTTTCTGGTGAACACGTGCAGACTTATCTGGTATATTTGGCGCTATTATGCCTTTCCCCTTGAATACGAAGTTCTCACTTCTGGCATAATTGGGATGCCCCAATTAGAATATGGCACTGCGCAGGTAACAGACCTCTATCTCTCCAGCAGCATAGACTATTGCATCAAAGTGCTTCTGGGCTGATACAGAATCAAAACATCTCTACCCCTATGAACAGCGCATCTAGAAATTCCTTTACCTGCTGTCAGAGCGCCGTGTGTGTGACTCGCGGGCAGCTCATGCACGGGAGGACGTCTATGGACGCCCTCCCGGCAATTAAGGCCCGCGATGTAGCCATCTTTCGGCTAGAGCACAGGCGGCAAGTAGTTAAGCCTAGTACACACGTTTGGAATATCTTAGAAAAAAAAAAAATACCGCTTTCTAAAAATGATCTGATCATTAGTACACAGCTTTCGTCCGAAATTAAAAGGGGGGAGGGGGAGAAGGAGGGGATGGTCATTCGTCTGATAATCTGGTCAAGTGTACTAGGCCTCCAGCCGCAATCACACGTATTCACGCGTTTTCATACAGCGTCGTCCGACGTTTTTGAACTTCGTCGTTTTTTAATTTAGCAAATAGGAAAAATGCTCATCTCTTTCATCATTTGTTGCTATGTTTGTAGATTTTTTTTTTAATCTTCTTCCTGGGTGAATTTTCTATTTCACATAACAGATTAAAGTGACGAAACGCCCGTAGAAACACTCGTTGTCGCGCTAGAATCGAGCATTTCCATTAGTTTCTATGGGAATACAAACGTTCAAAAACGCCCAAATCAGCCCAATTCCAGAACTTGTTTGAGCTTCAGGTGTTTTGGAGTGGAGATGTGAACCATCTCCATAGAGAATAATGTATTTTTTTCCCCCTCGAGAGTTTTGTAGCCTGAAGCTACAAAACGCTCAGGTGTGAATGCAGCCTAAGGCTCCATTCAGACTGACAAATAGCTTCTCGAATGCAAAAATCTGCTGCAGAGAATCTTCAGCCCCTTGAACACTTTATGAGGGAGCAGCTGAACAGACTAAGTTGTTGAAACCTGAACAGACTAATGGCCCGTACACACGATCCGAATATCGGACGAAAACGATCGTCCAATGAAGAATCGTACGATTTTCGGATCGTGTGTACACTACTTTCCGATCACGACCGTTCATCCGATATTTTTTGATCGGACATGCACGAAAATTTTCCTCGTACGATGTAAGATCATACGATTTTCGTTTATTCAGTACAGTTGTCGTCCGACAATACAATACAAATACATTACAACACATGACATCAATTCCGATTATTTTTTTCGGTCGTACGAGAATTTTCGTGACTTTAATAACCTATTTCATTTTACTTGCGACTATTAAGCGAAAAAAGTCGTACGATCCGTCGTACGATATTCGGATCGTGTGTACGGGCCATTAGGCCTCTTTCAGACGGACGGCTGTTTTGCCGCAGTTAAAAGCACTACAAATGTTTTGTGAAATTCAAGGCTCCAGGCACTGCGATTAGCTGCATTTGCACATTGCGATTACATGCGTTTACCTGCGGCCGCGTTTAGCTGCGGTATTCATTTCCATAGCAACCCTTTTTATTTTTTTTGTTTTTGTTTGGGTCCCTTGAATTCTAAAACGCTGCTATCCGCAGTTGACAAAAAAGACTGCGATTACCTGCGCTACATCGCACCTGGACGCATTGAATTCTATTTTTTCTATTCGCACCAAACCGCATGTAACGTAATCGCACGCAAACGCTGTGTGTGAATGGGGCCATAGGAAAACATTGTGTGCTTTTAGCTGCGGTAGAAAAATAGAAAATCCACAGCTAAAAAGCACCATTCTATCCGTCCGTCTGAAAGGGGCCTAATAACTGCCGTTTTGTATGCAACTACTCATCTGAGAGGTTACATGCGATTAGAGGTTCTAGCTGGCATTGGACGCACACCATTTACACCCATAGATCGGAGTTACTGGCCACATACGAAAAGGCACAGCTGTTCATCCAGTTAGCACACATCCATGGCACAGATTGTTGCTGCGTCACAAGGCAACGTTTAACTGCCTCTGCGCAGTGTTTGCCATTTGTTCATCTAAATCAGTGCTTCTCAACTCCTGTCCTCGGGACCCACTAACAGGCCAGGTTTGCAAGATAACTGAAATACATCACAGGTGATATCATTTGCAGCTCAGGGATTGCAGTATTCTAGTCTGCACCTCCCCAAGGTAATAACTGTATTTCAGTTATCTTGCAAACCTGGCCTGTTAGTGGGTCCTGAGGACAGGCGTCGAGAACCACGGATCTAAATGACCCTTATCCACATGCTGGTTCTTGTTGGTGATCAAAAATAATATAGTAAAACAGTAAGCATGAGAACTAGGTAACTAGCATCAGCAGTTAAAAGCCCCCCCCAAGGACGCATCTTTCTGCAAAAAAGGCTCCTTTTTCAGATATGTGCAAGTATTAGCAGTTTTTTGTATTTTAGGTCTTTGGGCCCTTTAAAAAAAAAAAAAAAAAGTCAAACAGCCTGTTTAAAAATAGTTCAGGCGTCACATTTTAAGTAAACGCAGCCAAACCCGCCGTTGATGGAAAATGTTAGTTAAAAGAAGTTCTGTAAGTTTCGAAGTACTGCAAAGAAAGCGACATTGTGAATACTCACAGTTGGATGAAAGTTGGGACGGCAGGCAGCTGAAACCAGACTTGGGTAAAGCAGAAATGTGGCAGCAGCACGGATATAAAAGCTGCTTTTGACTGCAGACACTGAATTGCACACGCCTAGTTTTGCCCCACCTATTAAAACCTGTCCAACAACCCAGCCTACTGAAAGGGAAAAAAAACAAAAAACTGTTGCTAATACTAAAAACTATTCCTTGTACATTCTTTTCAGGGGAGGATTCTCGGATTTAGAAAATTGGAAATGTTATTGCCAGAAGATGTGAAATTAAAGATTTACATACAGTAAAACCTTGGTTTGTGAGTATAATTCATTCCAGAAATATGCTTTTAATCCAAAGCACTTGTATATCAAAGCATTTTTTTTTACAGGGTATAAAAGAGAAGAGAGGCAGCGCTAAGTGTAGCAATATGTTGCTAAATGTTGTACCTTCATTAAATGTAACCATATTGCTACACTAAGGCCCTGTACACACGAGAGGATATCCGCTGAAAACGGTCCGCTGGCCCGTTTCCAGCGGATAAATCCTCTGGCGGATTTGGATCTGATGGCTGTACTCACCATCAGATCGAAATCTGCGTGGAATCCATCCGCGGTGACGTGTCGCGCCGTCGCCGTGACTATGACGCGGCGACGTGCGTGACGCTGGAAGGTAAAGACTTCCACGCATGCGTCGAATCATTACGACGCATGCGAGAGAGGGGAGCGGACGGATTGATCCGGTGAGTCTGTACAGACCACCGGATCAATCCGCTGGACAGGATTCAAGCGGATAGATTTCTTAGCATGCTAAGAAATTTTTATCCGCTTGAAATCCGTCGGCTGGATTTTTTTCCGCCGATAAATGTCCGCTCGGACGTACACACAACCGGATCTATCCGCTGGAATTGATCTCCGGATAAATCCCAGCGGATAGATCCGGTCGTGTGTACGGGGCCTTAGAGGCGCCTCTCTTCTTTTTTATACTCATTTGTGACATGACGCTACTCTTATATCAAGACATCGCTTGTATATCAAGGCAATATGTATTAAAAAATGTTGCTTGTCTTGCAAAATGCTCTCAAACCAAGTTACTCTCAAACCAAGGTTTTACTGTATTAGCAAATCCCCAATTATGCATGTAAAACAGATTCAAGGACCAGTTCCCAAAATCCTCTAATGCAAGATTTCTAGTCGCCTGTATTTGGTTTATATAAAAACGCAAGGGAAATTATCTTTGATTTAGAAATAAACAATATGCTTCCCGCATTCTCCTGTGTTTTAATGTGCGTTTACACACATTCAAATATGCATTTTCAACCTTTCTGTTTTATGCATTTTATTATGCTAGGAAAACTATTCTAATAAAATGGAAGATGACAGACCCCCCCCCCCCCCCCCCTACAGTATCTCAATGGTACAGTTTAATTTAAAATGTTCTCCCTCTGTAAAAGCTCACCTACCTGGGCCGCAATTGCCCTAAAAAGTTCCATAAAATCTGGAATTCTTGGATTAAGGCTTGTGACCTCACAATTTGATGCTCCCCCACTGTCCCTGTTTCACCCTCCCCCTACCTATCCCCTCTGTTCCCCTTCTACCCCCCCCCCCCCCACCACCACCACCACCTCAGTTTATTATCCTTACTTCCCTAATTGCCTTAAGTCCCTACTAATATAAAAAGAATACTAGGCTTTGCTACTTATTAAGGCAGGGGTGCCCAACCTTTTGAAGGCCGAGGGCCACTTAAGCGACTTAGTAACCAGTCGCGGGCCACAAAGAGCGGAGTGGGCAGATGACAGGTCTGTGTCCAGTCTGCATATGCAAAGCAGACACAGCCCAATCTACTCTATGGGCCCTCCGATCCAATCAGATAGTCTTTTTTTATTTTTTTAGCAGATCGGATTGGAGGTAGGCAGGTGTAAACGGACAGAAGTCTGTTTACATCTGCCGCTCCATAGAGGTGATTAGAGGGTCCAATTGGGTCGGACCGATCATGTAAAAGGGGCCTAAGGCTGCTTTTACACTGATGGTCTGCAGTCAATTGCGGCGCAGTGTACCTGTGGTTTTCCCGCCGGTTAGCTGCACTTTGGTATAGACGTCTATTATATTCTCCAGGTGTGGTGCACTCTCTGAAAAGTCGCTTGCTTCCTCTACCGCCAGCTTAATTTACAACACTGATGCTCTTGGATAGCAGGTCGGCAACCTGCAATCTGGGCTTGCCAACCAGCCATCCCAGAGCAGGAGGTTGCGGGCCACATCAGAGGGCTCCGCGGGCCACATGTGGGCCCCGCCCCGGGCCACTGGTTGGGCACCCCTGTATTAAGGAATACTTAATGGGTTAGTTCCTGGTGTAGGCTTATGCCGCGTAGACACGATCGGTTAAAACGATGAGAATGGTCTGATGGACCATTTTCATCGGTCAAAACCGATCGTGTGTGGGCCCCATAACCAATGGATTCCTAACCGATGGGAAAAAAACGATCGTTAGTAGGCACAACCATCAGTTAAAAATCCACGCATGCTCAGAATCAAGTCGACGCATGCTTGGAAGCATTGAACTTCGTTTTTTTCAGCACGTCGTTGAGTTTTACGTCACTGCGTTCTGACACGATCATTTTTTTAACCGATGGTGTGTAGGCACGACTGACCATCAGTCAGCTTCATCGGTTAACCGATGAAAACGGTCCATCGGTCCGTTCTCATCGGATGGACTGATCGTGTGTACGCGGCGTTATGGGATATCCTCTGATATCTTAACGGGTACTGTTGGCTTCCCTGACATGTATTGGAACCCAGCCACAATGTTATTATCGACCTATGTGCAGTGTATCCTCTACTCTGTGTCTTTTATGTTCTTCCCTACTGTGTCAGCATGGTTAATGTATTGTTATTGTTAATGTTTGTATTGATGTATTGATAATACTCAATAAACTATACTGTTAAAAAAATAAAAAAAATTCATTGATTGACTGGAATCTGCATGTGGCCATTAGGTTCCTTCCTCTCCTGCCTACCTCTCCCGTCTCTTTGAGAGAGCCCCCCCACCTAGCCACTGGTTGTGGCTGATCATGAGGAGCAAGGTCTGCCGGGCCTTTTTGGCTAGGTGGACCTGAGTGTGTTCACATGCACTTTTTTGGGTCACTTATTGATGTTTTGTTTTTTTGCGCACTGCACCACAGGATCAAAAAAAGGAAGAGGAAAAAAAAATCATGATAACACTCGTTACGGTAATGCACAACATTGCACTATATAGATGTAACACCCTGGAGTTTAGGCGGGGACCTCCTCACAAATTTACTTGCCAGGAGTAGTTATCCTGGTTGATTGTTAGAAATCTATTGATTTGTACCCAAAGTTTGGCCTTGTTGCACTTTTGTCTTCCACCACTAGGTGGCTGGGTACTTGGTGGTACTAGATACAAGAAGGGCAACCCAAGGTCAGGTTATAGGTATATGGGGTATCTCAGCCAATGGGCAGGGGTTTTCTTGAAGCCAGACTGGGTGAAGCTTGAGCGGTATATAGAGTGCCAAGCTAGGGACCCAGCAGAGAATCGGGGGTGACGCTTGAGGAAGATACCAGTGTGAAGATTGAAGGAGCTCAAGGGATTCAGTGACAGTGAATCAGTGGGTCTAGTGAGAGACTGGGAGCTCAGTGTATTGAAAAACTATAAGGAGCGATTGTAGTAAGAGTAAAGGAACAATTAATATGAGAAAAAAAGGCACATTTATCTATAAAATCACATTCTACCTGTCTCAGAAGTATATGTTTACTAAGTGTAGGCGTGGGCCCACACTATAATCCACCCTTTAATGGCCTGAGGCCACCAGAATAACTACATTTTTTTCGACATAATTAGCAAAGAGATACCAGGTTGGACTTGTTATGCAACCTGTGACACCAACACAGAAATATTTATGAACATTAGAACATAACTTTCCCACTGAATACTTTTTATTTTTCTGTTGTAAGAATCTGAAGACCTATAAGGGCTCTTGCACACGGAGCGGATCCGTATAGCCCGTTTGGCTCAGCGGTGATTCCTCCGTAAATCCCCGCTGACCACAGATTACAGGGTGCCTTGGCACGGCTCTGTGGCTCACGCATGCGTTTGCAAATGCGCACGGACAAAACCCCTGTTTTTAACGCATACTGTTAGACAGGTTAATTGGTTGTTCTGCGAGCTGGTCGGTAAGTAGGCTTGGTTTTTCCCTGGGCGTTCCCCAGGTTTTGTTGTTAGAGGTTATTGCATACTTGCTAACTGTCCTGATTTTCCCGGGACAATCCCGATATTGGGACCCTCATCCCGATCGGAGTTCGTCCCTATTAAAATCAAATCCTGGGATTTTGCTTTTGTCCCGGGTACTGTTTTTGACAAAAACAGCAGCGGGCTACAAAAAGATGGCCGCTGCCATGAGGACTGTTTCCCTGTGTGTTCAGCGGAGAAGGGAGAGGCAGCCAATTCTCTTGTACACTGAAGCTGATTGGTTGCACGGATCGGAGACCCCTCCCCTCTCCACTGAACACAAGGAAGAGATCTAAATGGAGCCGCCGCCAACCCTTGTGTGTCAGATGAGCAGGGACAGTGCACTGATGTAAGGACTGGGCTCTGCTGGGGACACTGATGTAAGGACTGAGCTCTGCTGGGGACACTGATGTAAGGACTGGGCTCTGCTGGGGACACTGATGTAAGGACTGGGCTCTGCTGGGGGCACCTGATGTAAAAAGGGGCTCTGCTGGGGGTACCTGATGTAAAAAGGGGCTCTGCTGGGGGCACCTAATATATGGAGGGACTCTGCTGAGGGCACCTGATGTATGGAGGGACTCTGCTGAGGGCACCTGATGTAAGGACGGACTCTGCTGGGGCACCTAATGTATGGAGGGACTCTGCTGAGGGCACCTGATGTAAGGACGGACTCTGCTGGGGGCACCTGATGTAAGGACGGACTCTGCTGGGGGCACCTGATGTAAGGACGGACTCTGCTGGGGGCACCTGATGTAAGGACGGACTTTGCTAGGGGCACCTGATATAAGGATGGACTCTGCTGGGGGCACCTGATGGCATCTGGTGGCAGGTGACACACTCAGGGCTCCCACTGATTCTGCATTATGGCGAGTTGAATGATTTCATTTTATATTACAATGTAATATTAGAAAAAATGTGCTTCAATCATCCTGGCATCATAACAACCTTGGTGTCGGGATGACTGAAGCACTAACACCAGATGTCTGGCGTATCTTTATCTGATGATTGTGTAACTTTATGGAATACACATATTTCTATTGTGGTGCAAGATCTGGGCCTGCTGTCCCTCCATCCCTCTTTCTTTCCTTTTCTCTCTGTCCCTCCCTATCTCTTTCTTTCTTTTGTCCTCCATCCCTCATTAATCTCAGACTCTAACCGCATCCCTTTGAGCCATGCCCCCTTTAAGCCACGCCCGATATTTCGCTTAAACCACACCACATTTTTCTTCCCCAACTATGCCACACCTACAAATGAATCCCATGCCCCCTAATTATAATAAGACTCTGCCTACAGGCAACAAAGTGTCCCTATAATTTTTTTATAGTGTTGGAAACTATGATAATGCTGTATAGTTAATTGTGCTCCTGGGTCTTTCTTTTGGTGGGCTTTGCTGGGTCTGACCCACTGGTTCCTTGTGATATAAAGGGAACAGGGGGTCTGCATCTCGGGGGGCCTGGGGTCTGGAGCTGGAAGCTAGAGAGGTGTGCTGTTCCCGCTATTAGGCGAGACAGCTAGGACTCCTTGAAGAATACTCAAATGGACTCTACCAAATATGAACTCTCATCCTATGCAGGTATGCTGGGGCAGCCACAAGCCAGATGTTAGGGACTAGAGATGTTAGGAAAAAAACTGCACTCTGTGAATGTCATAATGCTAAATTATTTAAGTAAAGCTTTTGAAACTTTGCCTTTGCCTGATCAGAAGTTACTCAAGGGGTGTAATGCACGTAACTGGCACATATAATCTACAGCTCGGGTCACTACACACATTGGGGTATGAAGATAACAATATGAGCGTAATACAGTGTGAAGATACAGTGGTTACCAAGGGTAACAAAAGGTTTCTCTAGCAGCCTGTTGCAAGCATGTACATGTGACTGGTGAGATTGCCTCTTGCAGCAAGGGAGATGTTGTTGCCACTCCTTCTGCATCAATCTGTTTCCCATAGCAACAGGAGCCCTTAACCCGTACACAGAGAGGAAGAGGTAAGTGAAGCGCACGCATAGAGTTAGCTGCTGCTAACAAAGCAAACAGAATATTGGCATGCATTAAAAAGGGGATTAACTCCAGAGATAAAGCGGTAATTCTCCCGCTCTACAAGACTCTTTTCCGGGTGGACCTGAAGTTTGCTGTCCTTCTCAGGAAGGGTGTACTTGAAATGGAGCAAGTACAGAGAAGGGCAACCAAGCTAATAAAGTGTCTGGAGGATATTAGTTATGAAGAAAGTTTACGAGCACTGAACTTATTCTCTCTGGAGAAGAGACGCTTGAGAGGGGATATGATTTAAATTTACAAATACTAAACTGGTGACCCCACAATAGGGGTAAATCTTTTCTGCGGAAAGGGAGTTTATTAAGACATGTGGCAACTCATTAAAATGAGATTTAACCTTAAAATACTTTAAGAGTAGCAAGGATGTGGAATTCACTTCCACAGGAGGTGGTTTCAGCAGGAAGCATCGATAGTTTCAAAAAACTATTAGATAAGCACAGGGCAGGACTTAGGGTGGTGGGGGCCCCTGGGCTTGAGTGTTGAAGGGGCCCCCTGGAGCCGAGAATTGGGGGGGATCGAAGTTGTTGAGCGGGGGGGGGGCGAATCGAAGTTGTTGAGCGGGGGGGAGCGCATTAAAGTTGTTGAGCGGGGGGGGATTTTGCAGTTGTTGAGGGGGGGGAGTGCCTCTCACCTGTGCCAACAGCCGGGGCCACAGACTGTCATTAGCCCGGCTGTCGGCTTTCTTCCCTTCAGCAGCCACAGTCCTCCACACACCACTCCGGTTCCTCCTGCTTCCGTGCTGCCTCCTCTTGCAGTGCGGGAAAATTAACCCTGCGGGAAGAAGCTGTCTGTGCGGGAAAGTCCCACAGAATCCGTGCGTGTTGGGAGGTATGCGCAGTGCCGCCATCAGGAATTTTGGGGCCCCTTGCACAGCTTAAGGCATGGGCCCCCTGATGCAGAGAACCTAGGGGGGGTGGGGGTGCTGCCGCCGCCTGAAATTGAGAAGCGTGGGGGCTGCCGCAAATTGAGAAGCGGGGGGGCCTTTACAAAAAAAAGAAGAAATAAAGAAGAAAACAAGTATATATAAATATATGTAGCCATCCGGGGCCCTGGGGACCTCTGGGCCTTTTAATAAAAAGAAAAAATAAACCTCTGGGCCCTTTAATAATAAAAAAAAAAAAACATTTATAAAAATTACATAAAAAAAGGGAGGTTGCCAAACCCGGAGGCCCTGGGGACCTCTGGGCCCCTGGGAACCTCTGGGCCTTTTAATAAAAAATAAAAAAATAAACAAAAATAAAAAAATAAACATTTATAAAAAAAATTAAAAAGGGGGGGTTGCCACATGGGGCCCTGGGGACCTCTGAGCCCTTTAATAAAATATATATATATATATATATATATATATATATATATATATATATATATATATATATATAAAAAAAATGTAATTTTTTTTATAAAAAAATAAAAAAGGTGGTTTGCCATCCGGGGGCCCTGGAGACCCCTGGGCCCTTTAATAATAATAATATATATATATATATATATGTATATATATATATATATATATATATATATATATATATATATATATATATATATATATACATATATATATATATATATATATATATATATATATATATATATATATATATATATATATAAAAATAAAAAATATATAAAAAAAAACATTTTTTTTACAAAAAATAAATAAAAAAAAGGGGGGTTGCCATCCGGGGCCCTGGAGACCCCTGGGCCCTTTAATAATAATAATAATAATAATATATATATATATATATATATATATATATATATATATATATATATATATATATATTATATATATAAAAATAAAAAATATATAAAAAAAAACATTTTTTTTACAAAAAATAAATAAAAAAAAGGGGGGTTGCCGTCCGGGGCCCTGGGGGCCTCCGGGCCCCTGGGGACCTCCGGACCCCTAAAAAAAAAAAAAAAAAAAAAAATTTTTTTTTCTTTTTTTTTTTTAAAGGGGGCCCCCTATTGGGTGGGGCCCCTGGGCTTGAGCCCAGTCAAGGCCAATGGTAAGTCCGGCCCTGGATAAGCACCTGAATGACCACATCATACAGGGATATACAATGTAATACTGGCATATAATCACACACATAGGTTGGACTTGTGTCTTTTTTCAAGCACACCTACTATGTAACCATGTAACCATGTAAGTGCACAGGGGGACCCCACACCGTTACTGGGAGTGAGATTGCGGTGATACGCTGATCAGGTGGAGAGGGAAAGGGATCTGCATGTCTCTCCTAAATGAGTCTAAGTAACTATGGAGATGTATATTACATTAAGAGAGTTTATTACATTTCAGTCATCTGTTCAAGTAAAGATACCCAATGTGTAAGACCTATCCAAAGTGTCTAGTGTAGCCCAGAAGAACCCATCCCGGGTCAGGCCTCTTATGTGACACTTGCTTGGCGCCCCACGAAAAGGAGAACATGAAGGACATGACAACCACCCCATCACCCCTGCTCACACACCAGTATTGCCTCTAGGCTCCCTGCAGCTGATGTTTTCCCCATTCTCGACTTCGCATTCTTTGCTCTGCACTTTGTCTCTGTGTGGGGTGGCCATCTTGGTAGAGGAACGGAGGTTTGCTTGCTTATGTAGCGCTACCCCCGCAGGAGCCGCTGGTTGTTTTTGGGATCGGCGTATTAAGTTACCTCTTACCGTTGTCTAGGGGTGAAGTGGATGAGTAGACCAGTGAGCGAATGTCCAGACAATAAATAAAGGTTTTCTGAATGCTTTATTTTCGGCCTAACATGGCCAACATCAACATGAGGTAGAGAGGAAAGGTTGATGAAGCAATAGAGAACTTTGCGGTATCAGGCCTGGATATGAAGCGAGCACTCCTGCTCTCAGTAGTAATAAACACAGTTCGTCGCCACTCTAGCCAGAGTGGGTGAAGTGCCCCCGGACAAACTCCTGTCACGAGTTTGGCAGCCGAAGCGCTACTTTAAGGTTGCTAGGAGGAACAGGTCTCTGCCACAGACCTGGCTCTAGGGACTTCTGCCACAGGCCTAGTACTTGGATGAGCTGAATGAATTGAGCGAATCCTCCCAGTAAATTAAGTCAGGGTCACCGGGTGACAGTTGAAGTGTACCTGTCAATGTCCCGGTCACCAGATCCCCGATGGTTCGTCCAGGCCCCTCAGATAACCTGCCTCTGGGTTCTCCTTGAGCCAATCCCCCACCGTTCAGCACATAGCTTGGGATCTCTTCAATAGAGCCGGGGACCCAGCGAGTCACTGGGGCCCCTTTAAGCAACATGGAACTCCGCGTAGCATGTGACCCCGGCCTGGTAGGCCATATCGCCGGGGTCTGTTGGATGCACACACCCTAAAGGTGGGTGCCGCACCTGGAACCTGGAACCCGTGAAGAACCAACAAAAATGGCGTCTGCCACAGATATACCCTCTCCCAGCATGCCCCGCGACGGAAAAATCCTCTAATTGGCTGCTGGGGGAAAAGTGATTCTGCCAGAACCCCTCTAGCGCCAACTGCCGCCCAGGGGTGGTATCGACACCCCTGGAGCGCAGACTGACCTACAGGACAGTTCAGGAATGACAGCAGCCCATACATTTAGCAAATCATGAATGGGAATAAAATAACTCTCCCATTCCCCACTAACTTTAGCGTAGTGCCCATACTGAAAGTAAGGGGACGCTACACTTATATCATAGCTGCATCCCATGATGGCGTGAAGAAACAGCAGTAAAGGTGGAGGAACACAAAACTACAAAAACAGGAGCAGGGGGATCTTCGCACCACAGGTTCTGGATGGGATGGGATAGGATCTGGAAGCATGTGGAGATCACTATAGTAGCAGTGTCTACTTCAGTGATTTCCGGCCTCCGGGGCCTGGAATTCATCTTTAAACCGGAAGGCTGAACAAAAAATGTTTTTAATATGTTCCTCCATTCACACTACTCAGTGTGGATGGATGAAACTCGCGTTGCGGCTATTGTATTTTGACAGACATCCCTGCCAGTTTGTAAAATACCCAAACAGTGCCTGTATCTGATTGGATGTAGGTGCTGCTAGTCTGAAAATGTTCTGTTTGGCTCTTTCCATTTTTTAATTGAGGGATGACAGGGGGGAGGCAATCAACAGGGCCATGCGCTAAGCGAATTTAGGCTGGTTTATCAGGAACTGTATGAAATTTGCTTGGTGTAATGCCGCATACACATGACCGTTTTTCATGTCATGGAAAAAAACTATGTTTTTCTCGACGTGATTCTTGTCAAGCCTGCCTTGCATACACACGATCGTGAAATAAAATGCTCGAGCAAAGCGTGGTGACGTACAACACGTACGACTGCACTATAAAGGGGAAGTTCCATTCGAATGGCGCCACCCTTTGGGCTGATTATGCACATTTCCCTTCTCATAACTTGCTTCTGAGCATGTGCATTTTTTTCCCCCCGTCGTTAAACCCTACACACAACCATTTTTAACGCCGAGAAAAACGACGACGTGAAAAACGACGAGAAAAAATAGAGCATGTTCTAAATTTTTAATGGCCATTTTCTCTCGTCGAGAAAAATGCTCTGGAGCCTACACACGATCGTTTTAATGACCAATTTAAAAAATGGCATTTTTCTCGTCATGAAAAACGGTCGTGTGTACGCGGCATAAGGTTAGCTTTATTGTTTATAGCTGATTATAAGCATTCAGCAATTTACAATACTTTACATGCATGTGTAGCCATAGCTCCCAACTGTCCCTGATTTGGTGGGACTGTCCCTGATTTGGAGCAATGTCCCTCATTCCTCCTCATTTGTCCCTCATTTTGGTCTGATCGATATAGTTGTATATAAAATGCACTTTTTATCTATGAAAAAGTGTTTTTCAGTGCTAAACTTTTTATCTGATTTCTAAATTGCTGCATTTGTAAATTCCAAAAGCCAATATAAAGGAATAGTAGTGGTAAAAAAAGCACTTGTGGGTTTAACCAAGCTTGTTTTTTGTACAATTCTCCTTTAAGGGGGCGTGGCAAGGGGTGTGTCCTATCCCTGCATACTTTTGCTGATAAGTGTCCCTCATTCCCATCTCAAAAAGTTGGGAGGTATGGTGTAGCACTACCCCCGAAGGAGCTGCTGGTTTAGATTTGGGCCTGCCGTTACCTTACTGTTTACTCACCATGTCCGCACCAACACTTTGTTTATTTTTCTTTAAAGGTCTTTTTAAACAAGTTCCATAAAGGAAGTGAAGGGGTAGGGAGGATTCAGGTACCTTGCTTTGCAGATCACAGGTATGATTTTAGATCCAGAGGACAAAAAGAACGTTTCCACACTGGATGCAGCAACCACCGGATAGCAGGGCCGGACTGGCCAACCGGGATAGCGGGAAAATTCCCGGTAGGCCGCCTGCTTTTGCCTGCTGTCACTGCCTGTCAGTCAACTATAATCAGCGGCGGGCCGCAGCCGCGATCGCCGCGGCCGCCGCTGTTTTAAATTGCAGAGGTGACGGCTGCACTGAGTTTCCTGGGGCTGCTTTTTCATACCTGCAGACTGCGGTAGTTAAAAGCAGCCACGGGCCGGCAGGTTGCGACCGCCATACTCGCCGCCTCACGAATCCCTTCTTGAACTAGTCCTGACGTTTTTTTTCTCCTGCTCGGCTCCTCCCCGTAGACACATGATCAGTGATGCTGCTCACTGATTAGCTAGGTAAGAACTTACCTAGCTAATCAGTGAGCAGCATCACTGATCATGTGTCTACGGGGAGGAGCTGAGCAGGAGAAAAAAAACTTTTAGGACTAGTTCCATCGTCCCGTGCGGCGCCAACAGCGCCTAGTACAATGTCTCTGCAGTGTCTGCCCGGTCACGAGTGAGGGGAGAAGTGAACGGCGTCGCCACCCTGCCTTGGAGCACAAGGTGAAGAAATTAATTTTAATGCAATAAAAACGATTCTCTCTCCTACCATATCTGCACCCCCCCAGCCCCACCCCTTCTCTCTCTGTCACCTATCTTTGCTGCCCCTGCAATTAAAATCTGTATAATAATCTCAGAGAGGAGGGGGGGGGGTTGCAATGCCTCGTGAGAGAGATTATTATACAGGTTTAGGTTACAATTTGCACCCCCCCCCCTCCTCTCTGTCACCTTGCTGCCCCTGCAAATTGTAATTAAAAAAAAAACGCCCAAAAAATTCCCACCTGTCCTCCTGCGGCTGCCTCCCGCACTATAGCCCCTGCGGTACGGCACTTTACCTGAAAAATGTGGTTACTTAAAGTGGAGGTTCCCCCCCCAAAAAAATTCTAACACTACTTGAGAAGACTGATTACACTGCGGGTATGCGTTTTTTTTTCTCGTACATACCTCGTTATCGCCGTTTCATCCCTCGGCTCCCGGGTATGATTCTTGTGGGGCTGGGCGTTCCTAGTTGATTGACGTTCCTCCGACCGACGCATACTTGACGTCACGACTTTCCGAAAGAAGCCGAACGTTGCTGCGCAGGCGCCGTATAGAGCTGACTCTATACGGCGCCTGCGCAATGACGTTTGGGTTCTGTTGGAAAGTCGTGATGCGCAGTATGCGCCGGTCAGAGGAACGTCAATCAACTAGGTCCAGCAAGAATCGTACCCGGAAGCCGAGGGATGAAACGGCGATAACGAGGTATGTACGAGAAAAGAAAAAAAAACAGCATAACCGCAGTGTAATCAGTCTTCTCAATGTATTGTTAGAATTTTTTTTTAGGGGGAACCTCCACTTTAACTGATGGCAGTATGGAGGAGTGTGACAGGCACCCCCCATGCTCATTTACGAGTGTGACCGGCCACTCAGCCAGATTGTCATTTGTTTGACTGGAGGAGGCTCCACCTAAAGCGTCAGTATTTTAGCAGCGCTTTACTGTCATTTTTGCGGCACTATTCAGTCGCTAGCGGGGCGCCTCATAGACTTTGAGTGTCCTGCCAGCACAATGCTAGCGGCCCAAAAGGATAAAAAAAACGTCCGCAAAGCGCCGCTGCAGCAGCGCTTTGCTGGCGGTTCAGCACCGCTGCCCATTGATTTCAATGGGCAGGGGCGCTTTAGAAGCAGTGTGTACACCGTTCCTTCAGGGCCTCAAAGATGCGGCTAGCAGGTCTTTTTTGAGCATCCTGCCAGCGCACCTCTCCAGTGTGAAAGCTTTCGCATTGGAGTGAGAAGAGAGGCTCTTTCAGGGCATTTTGCAGGCGCTATTTTGTAGCGCCTGCAAAGCACCTCAGTGTGAAAGTAGTCAACACTGAGGCGCTTTGCAGGCGCTATAACGCAAAAAATAGCGTCTGCAGAGCGCCCTGAAAGAGTGGTTCCACTCACTGCAGTGTGAAAGCCCAAGTGCTTTCACACTGGAGCGGTGCGCTGGCAGGACATTAAAACATTTCCTGCAAGCAGCATCTTTGAGGCGCAATAGGAGCGGCTCCTAAAGCGCCCCTGCCCATTGGAATCAAAGTGACACTTTGCGGCCATTAAAAGCACCCCGCTAGCGACTGAATAGTGCCGCTAAAAATAGCGGCGCTTTACTGCCGATGCCCCCACCGCCCCAGTGTGAAAGAGGCCTTAAAGTCATCATCATGTGTGATTGTGCGTGTGTGCTAAGCAGACGGGGCCGCTGGTGATCCTACTCCCTCTCTCCCCCTGTACAGTGTCAGAGGCACTGGCGCAGCATTGGCAGAGGACTGTATCCATTACAAGGAAACACCCCCTGCACTGCTGCCTGTCCCTGACCATGCTGATATTGCTGAATTTATGGGTGCTGATATTGCTGAATTTATGGGTGCTGGTAAGGCCATATTTATGGGTGCTGGTAAGGCCATATTTATGGGTGCTGATATTACTGCAAGCTTGGGTGTTTTTTTTTTTGTTATGGTTATCTGAAAGATGGGTTTCAAATGTTTTGACAGGGGCGCAGTTTCAGTAGAAACGCCTCTGCTCTCGCCGTTGCACCCTTTCTCTCTCGCCGTTGCACCCTCTCTCTCTCTCGCCGTTGCACCCTCTCTCACCATTGCAGCCCGGCCCCTCTCTGGCTCTCTCATGGATTTCTCGCTTTTTTTTGGGCTGGTATATTAATGCTGTGGGGCTGGTATGAAATTATTTCCAGGGCTGGTTTTCATTCCCAGTCCGGCCCTGCCGGATAGGCCTCTCTCACTGACCTAGCAGCCGGTGCGAAGCTCGTTCAAAAGTCTCTGCCACAGGCTTGATGAGTGCCGTCGAATCGTTACATGGTCCTCTGCCACAGGACCAGGCAACCACCCACACACTTTGAAAAGTTCAAAGAAATTACACAGCTCACGGTGCCAGGATCTTTCAGCCAATCCGGCAGCACGGTGAGGTAAGTTGGCCAGGATGCGTCCTCCAATTGGATCCCCAATCGTTTGGCTTCTTCCCTCAGGCAAGACAACACGGGACCACCCCTGGACCAGTAGGCCCCCAGGAACTCCTGGGCCTACTTGCAGTAACAGAGCCTCGGGCCAGCAGGCCCTGAGACCAAAAGGTTGCTAACACATCCCTGAGGCCAGGAGGGCCCTCAGGTCAGGATCGGAAGACCCCGCCAGAACAGTGGCTGTCCCTTAAGCAGGGGAGGGCTGGCAGGGGGGGCAGGGTGGAAATCTTCCCCTGGGCCGGTGACACTATGCACAGCCACCGGCCGCAACTACCAAATGCTGTTTTTGCAGAGCAGGAATATGCCTGCTGGAGCTGAAATGAGTGGATAAAATAGAAAAACAGGTTGCACTTAACTTCAGGCCAAATATACTATAAATATATACTATAAAATAAGTACCCCTCCCCAGAATGCACAGCGGCGGAGACCACGCCACTGAGCTGCTTCTGGGCAAGAGGAACCCAATAAACCCAGCCCATTGCAGTTCCATCCTTGACCCCCGGTGACAGCGACACCCACAGTCAGGTGGAAGATGTGCAACACAGCCGAGCTGGAACAGAGACCCATATTTTGGCATTAATTTCTGAGCCAACTACAGCTCAAATAACTAAATTTACAAATAGCACCCACTCAACATGTATGAAGCTACTTCAGAATATACAGGCAAACAGGTTGGAAAATCTCTTGACAAGTGATAACTGATTCTCCTCAAGAACAATGGGCCAGATTCACGTAGCCCGGGCGCAGCGTAACGTAACCGATTTAGGTTACACCACTGCAAATTTTCTGTCTAAGTGCCCGATCCACAAAGCACTTACCTGGAAATTTGCGGCGGTGTATCCTAAATCCGTCCGGGGCAAGGCGGGCCAATTCAAATGAGGCGGGTACCATTTAAATTAGGCGCGCTCCTGCGCCGGACGTACTGCGCGTGCTCCCGACGCAAATTTCCCGACGTGCTTTGCGCGAAATTACGACGCGCCGACGTTTTGTGAATCGCGACGTGAAAAAAAGACTTGCGCCGGGAAAAAAAAAAAATTAAAAAAAAATTCAAAAGCGACGCGGGAAATACGGGTATACTTTTACATGGTGTAGTAATTTTACACTTTGTAAAAGGTGCCCTATCTTTGCGACGGCAAACTAATACTTGCGGCGACGTAACGACGGGAAAAAGTTTTGTGGATCGCCGTAACTTCTAATTTCCATACCCGACGCTGGTTTACGACGCAAACTCCCCCCAGCGGCGGCCGCGGTACTGCATCCTAAGATCCGACAGTGTAAAACAATTACACCTGTCGGATCTTAGGGATATCTATGCGTAACTGATTCTATGAATCAGTCGCATAGATAGAAACAGCAGATACGCCGTCGTATCCCTTTTGTGAATCTGGCCCAGTATTTTTTAATTGAAGTGCAATTTAATTGCATTGCTAAGTATAACAGCTTTATTTTTTCTTATTTGAGCAGTATGAAACAATAATGCTAAATGATTAAGGAGTTATGTTTTGCATAGAGATGGGTTTTAAACTATTTCAAAAAGACTGTTTTAAAAAACATTAACAGCTTTTTTTTTCCAATATGTGACGAGCCTGACTCATCCTGCGTTGCTAACAAAAACAAAACAAAAGAAATATGAGGAACTATGACACATAAGCATGAGACGTCTGTAAATAGTAGAAATGTGACTTTCTACATCAATGTGTATTTTCCTGTGCCATCATGCTGCTTGTGTTATTGCTTGTTCTCTTTTTATTCAGATTGTATTTATTAAGAAAACGCATTTTTTTTATGACAGAGACGGAGTCCGCCTGTGTGAAAGGAGCCTGATGCTACACACGATCATTTTTCGCCATGAAAAAAACGTAGTTTTTCAAAAACGTCATTTAAAATGATCGTGTGTGGGCTTCACATCATTTTTCAGGTTCTGAAAAACGAGCAAAAAAAAAATTCGAACATGCTGCATTTTTTAACGTAGTTTTAAATGATGTCGTTTTTCGGGTTGTAAAAAATGACCGTGTGGGCTAAAACGACGTAAAGAACCCGCGCATGCTCAGAAGCAAGTTATGAGACGGGAGCGCTCGTTCTGGTTAAACTACCGTTCATAATGGAGTAAGCACATTCATCACGCTGTAACAGACAAAAAAACGCAAATCGTCTTTTACTAACACGGAATCAGCTAAAGCAGTCCAAAGGCGAATGGAACTTCCCCCTTTATAGTGCCTTTGTACGTGTTGTACATCACCGCGCTTTGCTAGATCATTTTTTTTAAACAATGGTGTGTGGGCAACGTCGTTTTAATGATGAAGTTGGGAAAACTTTGTTTTTTCGACATGCTGAAAAACTAGGTTTTTTTTCATGCTGAAAAATGATCATGTGTACGATAAGGCCTCATTCACACTTGGCGGACTCCTTCGCTACGGAATCCGCCTGCTCCCATCGGCTCAGAGGGAGATCAGTCCGCAGATCTCCGCTGAGCCGACAGATGACAAGCTTCTCTCTGCTCACTGAGCGGGGAGGGGCTTGTCGGGCACCGCTGTCCTCCTATGGAGCGATCTGATGAAAACTGACAGCATGTCCGTTTTCACCAGATCTTACCCGATCCGATCCGCATGGACGGATGGGGACGTGGCCCCCATACGTCTGTTTTTAGCGGATCGGGTCGAATGTCAGTGGACATGTCTCCGCTGACATCCGACGCTCCATAGCGATGCATGGAGCGGCCGTTCAGGTCTGTGACAGACGGACCCGAACAGCCCGTAGTGTGAATGAGGCCTAAGAGTCACATTACCCAATTTTATTTCAGTTTTAGGTACAGGCAGTTGAGTCATCTATTGACTTCTTATATTTTGGGATTTTTGTTTCTAGTTCCCATTTCAATTGTAGGAAGGTTCTTCTCCGCACATACATTTATTTTTACATTACTAGGAATGCAGAAGGTGGAGGGAAAAATTGAGCATTGGTGACCTCCAGAGTTAAGGACAGCTGACATCCTTCAGTGTAGAGTGGGTTACAAGGCATGGTGGGTGTAATGCAAGATGAACAGGTGGGCACCAGACACTTTTTGAATGGAAATGGCTCGTACACAGGATCGTTTTTTTTGTTGGAAAAACGCGGTGACGTACAACACTACGACAAGCCTAGAAAAAAAGAGATTTATTGTCTCTTAAACAGAACTGTGAGAGAGAGGATTAGGGCCAGGACACCCTTAGGTAGATGCAATGTTATTTGGCAGACTCTGAGTCTTCTATAGGTAGACAGCTAAACAGATGAAGACCTACAGCCAGATACCACTTCTGTATAGGTAGGACCGCTGTCTGCTATGGCAAAAATCTTGTAGCTGTTACTAATGGTAAAGGTACTCAACTTTCTGCAATACAAACCTTTCTCTTTACCCCACACTAACTCACTGTGGGTCTTCACTAAACGAGCTCCCAGTCTCTCTCGCTAGATTTCAGATCCACTAGCCACTGGATCCCCTGAGCTCTTTCACTGTAACACTCAATATCTTCCTCAAGCGTGACCCCCGCTTCACTGCCAAGTCCCTGGCTTGGCACTCACAGATACTCCTCAAGCTGCTGACACCCCTGCTGGCACGTTAAAGAGGGGGTTCACCCTAAAACTTACCGTGTTATCGTAGTTTTCACCCGGCTTCCGGGTTCTCTCTGCCCCGGGGAGTAGGCGTTCCTAAGACAAGGCGAAGATGATTGACGTGCTGGTAAAGCGCGTCAGGCCTTACGAAAATACACGAAGTGGGACTCGGCTTTTTACGGCGCCTGCGCAGTCAGCTCTACACGTCAGGCGCAGGCACCGTATAGCACCGTAAACAGCCGAGTCTCACGTCGTCTATTTTCAGAAGGCATGACGCACACAGCGCGTCTCCTGGGAGGATCAACCCTCACTCCCAGGAGACATTGCGCAGAGCTCCCCGTCGGGGAAAAGGAGCGACACGCCCACTCCCCGCAAGGAAGAAGACCCGGAAGTGAGGCTGAAGAGCTGAAGACAGGTAAGTGTACAGATTTAAAAAAAAAAAGACAACGCTACAAGCCTTTATTAAGGCTGCAGATCGCATAGCTAGGAAGTTGAGTTTGAGGGTGAACCTCCGCTTTAAGTCCCTTGCTTGGCACTCCACAAGTGTCACCTCTGCTGTCCCACTGGGTCCCTGACTTGGAACTTGCTGATGCTTTCCCACTTCTTCACCGTCCCCAGCAGTGTTGCCAACCCCCCCAAGTGAAATTTACTGGCAAGATGCCTAAAAATTACGAACGACACCAATTTTTACTGGCACTTCAAAAAAGCACCTAAAATGGTTGTTTTCGGTGCTAAACTGTGCAACTTTTAGTATTTAAACTATAAACATGTTGCTAGTGCTATTAGCAATGTGTTCAAGTTAAACAAGAGTCAAAAATCGAATTTCTCCTTTTACATGAAGGTCAAGTTAATATAACACAGCCAGCACAGCGTTCCCCCATTACAGTGCAAGGGAGAACTCTGCGAACCTTGATGTAAAGGATGATGCCACAGATCACGATCTAAGGGGGAACTCTGATGTAATGGGGGGCTCTGCGCTCCTATTTACATCAGGGTCCGCAGAGTTCTCCCTTGCACTATAAGTGGAAATCCTGCAGACTCTGATGTAAAGGGAACATTGGTAACTCTAATGAGGGGGGGGAGATTACCTTCCGCAGAGTGAATACACTAAGGTAAGGGGGGTTACTGATATAAGGGTTAACCTTTATTTCAGTGCCCCCTTACATTATTGTGTTCCGTGCAGGGCTTAGGCAACTCCAGCTTGGTGGCTCTGGGTTATCTGATAGTCTCAGCTACACAGTCCACACACATCTGACTTCTCTCGTGATCCCCAATCTGGCGGCGCTACCACTCTTGACTCCTCTACTGGCTCCCCCTCAGAGACTGCAGACATGATAAAAGATGAGATGGTCAGAGACTGCGGACATGGTACAGGAGATAGTCAGAGACTGCAGACATGATACAGGAGATGATCAGAGACTGCAGACATGGTACAGGAGATAATCAGAGACTGCAGACATGGTACAGGAGATGGTCAGAGACTGCAGACATGGTACAGGAGATGGTCAGAGACTGCAGACATGGTACAGAAGATGGTCATGCAGACAGGATACAGGAGATGGTTATGTGGACAGGATACAGGAGATATCAGAGACAGCAGACAGAGATTGCATACATGTGATTTTGTACAAATCTCACCACTGCCATTTTTGTCAGGAAACTGCTGCCTGTGCCTGTCTGACAGCAAGGTGCATCACAGGTCCACCTGAGCCCCCTCCTCCCTCCCCCCTCCAACATCAATGAATCATTTCAGCCTGACTGTCTCCCTGCTCACCCTCACACAGTCACACAGTCGACTCGAGATAGTAGTCTCTCTTGTCACACTCACGGTCACTGTCAGTCCAACTACTAGTCTGCTCTGACTGACTCACCAGGTCCAAGACACCGGGCACGACAACGGCAGGCAGCAGGCTCCACACACGTCACTCACTCAGTCGGGCAGGCAGGGGTCTGTCCGTTGCTCCGGTGGGGGTGTGTGTGCTCTTTTATCCGAAACCAGTCCACCGGTCCCAACTGGTCAGACTCCCTCCGCTCAGGTCACAGACCATCACACACGCAGCTCTGCTCTCCACTCTGAGGCTCCTCCGTCCTGCCTGTTCATAGGCTGGCGGGAAAATGCGATGACTTCATTGGCTGCGCGGCGGGTGGGCTGGGCAGAGGCTGTGCAGGATTCAGACTTGGCGGGTCAGGTTCGGATCTTCTCGGGGATTTCCGGAATTGCGCATGCGCAGTTCTGACCCCGAGCCGATCGCCGACATTTTTACTGGCACCTTTCTCTTACTACGGACTTTTACGTACAGGAAAAAAGTCCCTTGTTTTAACGAGCTGTCCGTAATTCTACGGACGGTTGGCGACACTGGTCCCCAGTTGGAAGAGAAGTCTGCTCTAGTACTGGCTTCAGCTCACTCACTGTGATCTCCAGTAGCATGGGGGATGGTCCCTTGGTGGCAACAGCTTCATCTCTACCTCCGACCGCGACAGGTTCCATGGACTACAAGCCCGCAGTCCCAACCCTGCACTACTTCTGGATAGGCTCTCAGATAGCCTAGCAGCAAGATATCCCTGGGATAGGTCTTAGGTTTCTGGACTAGCAGCCCGGGGGAAACACGACACACGTCCACCCAGACAGCCCTCCAGGTGGCACAGAACCCCGATCACCTGACTCCACCCAAATAAATAGGCTCTCCCAGCAGGCCAAGGGACCCAAGAAAATTCCTGCCCATTGGCTGAGACACCCCATTCATTCCTAATCTGTCCTTGCAATGCCCTTGTCTTATCTAATGCAACCAGATATCCGGCCATCTAGTGACAGTAGAGATAAGTGCAGCAATTCCAGAATTAAGGTGAAATCAATTGTCCTCCTATCAATTGGCCAAGGCAACTATCACTTGGCAAATAAATGTAATAGTGACCCTGCCTAAACATCAGAGTGCTACAAATATATCTGACATCAGTGTATTGCCAATTTAGTGAGTGGCAAGCCTGGTAGCAAACAACGGCATAAGTCTTGGAGGAAATGTTTAGTCTGTGGATTAATATTTTAGTAGCTTCTCTAATATGATAGAGACTTTATATTAGATTATTTTTTTCAAAGCTACATAATATTAGCAAACATTTGATGCAGAGTTCAAGTATAGGAGTGTTAGTGAAAGAACCCAGGGTATTGTTCAGTCCATTGCCAAAAAAAAACGTTTTTTACTACACCTTACGGGTGTGCCAAAATTGAGTAAAATCTAGCAACTATGCAACGACAGCTGAGTCACTCTGGTTTTGCAGTAGAGTAAACCAGGGCTCATGGATACCAGAAACATAAAGATTAATATTGATAAACTGTTTGTATTTTTCAGTTGGTGGATTAATCCCCACTCACAAACTTCTGAAACCTAGGGAACAAAATAACCTTGTGTTGTTGAAACCGTTGCCTGATTAAAGCTTGCTCTCCTAAAGCAAACCATTTTGGCAGGAGATGTTCTACTAGTTGCCAGTTTTTGATCAATTAACTATTTTCCCTTTACATATAGTATGTGCGCATGACTAATCTGATAAAGGAATTCGTTTTTGACTAGGTAAATAAACTTTTCATTATGAGGGCAGTCTGGGCAGATATATCATTTAGACAGTACTTTTACAAAGTTCCAAAGGCAATATTCTTATTCAGGTAGAAATCTGAAATCCACTTGCTGCTGGCTGAGAAGAGAACTGCTGCTGATGACCACACATATAGCCAGATTCAGAAAGACTGGCTTAACTTTGTGCAGGCGTAGCGTATCGCATATACGCTATGCCGCTGTAAGTCAGAGAGACAAGTGCTGTATTCACAAAGCACTTGCCTCCTAAGTTACGGCGGCATAGCGTAAATGGGCCGGCGTAAGCGCGCCTAATTCAAATGAGGAACAGGGGGCATGTTTTATGGTAATGATTCGTGACCCGACGTGATTGACGTTTTTAACGAACGGCGCATGCGCCGTCCGTGGACATATCCCAGTGTGCATTGCTCCAAAGTACGCCGCAAGGACTTATTGGTTTCGACGTGAGCGTAAATTACGTCCAGCCCCATTCACGGACGACTTACGCAAACGACGTAAAATTTTCAAAATTAGACGCGGGAACGACGTCCATACTTAACATTGGCTAGGCCAGCTTTTTGTTCGACTAACTTTACGCCTGAAAACGCCTTATGTAAACGGCGTATCAATAACGCGACGGGCAAGCGTACGTTCGTGAATAGGCGTATCTCGCTGATTTACGCATTCTAGGCGTAAATCAGCGTTCACGCCCCTAGCGGCCGGCGGAACTAGACAGCTAAGATACGGCGGCGCAGGCCGTCGTATCTTAGCTACATTTAAGTGTATCTCAATTTGAGAATACACTTAAATGTACGACGGCGCAGATTCAGAGTTACGACGGCGTATCTACTGATACGCCGGCGTAAACCTATCTGAATCTGGCTAAAAGAAAGTAACTTCAAGGTTGACTATGTGTAAAAGTGTTCTCCTCCTGCTGGAAACAAGCCCAGCACTGGAAACCCTTTTTGTGATGCTGCATTTCTAAGGCTAGAAAATCCCAAACATATCCATTCTTGGCAGAGGCGTATCTAGTGAAAATAGCGCCTATGGAAAGCACTAAAACTGTGCCCCTGTCGAAACATTTGAAACCCATCTTTCAGATAACCTTAACAAAAAAAAAACAGCGAACAAAACTAGTGATATTTATCATCCCTTGTGATACCTTGGGTAGTGACATATCCTCTTTATGGAGAAATCTGGGGTTTATTAGACCCCTGATCCCTCCTCTGCCCTCCAAGGCCAGGTAAATGCAGAACCAATACTGGAAGTGATGAAATCTTCATCACTTAAGGCCTCAGTTTTCACAGAGGAGAGGGAGAAACTGATGTTCCTCCTTCTTCTTTGTGCGCTGCCAATCCGACCAGATGGAATGGGAGAGCATGGAAGAACAGGGAAGGGCTGTGGCTGAACGTAGCAGAGATAGCGCTGCCATTGTCCATTAGCAAAGGTGCTGAAAAGGAGATCCTGCCTATGCTCTGTTGGAGGGAAGAAGAGACCCTCAGACCCTGGTAAGTGCCTTGCTGCCCAGCCACTCAACAGCGCCCCCTTTATATGGTGCCCATGGCACTTGCCATGGCTGCCATACCCTAGCTACGCCACTGATTCTTGGAGCAGTTTAAAGGAAACCTGTCATGGGAGAATCAAGAAGGCTGCTGTTGGTCATTTCCTTTGAATATATAATTGGCCTGGCTGGTTTGGCAGCTACAAGCTTTGGTGCAAAATCAGCTGATGATAAGACCTGTGCTTGTAATCACACTAGAAGAAATAACATTAAAGGTCCAGTTCACTGCTAGTCCATTCACGTATGTTGGTAGGTGTAGTTCTTCTCCACCCAGCAGGTGGCGCCTTGCCTCTCAGAGATGGAGTGGAGACCAAAGGGGAAGATGTTCCCCTGAAGCCTCTGTAGTTGTTACAGCAAAAGCAGTTGTCCGATAGGATGCTGCGCTATGAGTGACCTTCTGCAGTCATCCACATATTGGTTGAGGGCAGTGCCAACAAATAGAAGTGATCTACTGGTTGTATGGATATTTTGAAAGTGGATAGGAACCACATCTGGCAGGGACAGAGTACTAGAAACAGGGATAGGTTGCAGTGCATGTTGGTAGAAGGACATGGCTATGTGCTGTAGTCAGCCCCAATGTCAGAACCTGGACTTGAACCTGGGACTTCAGCTGTGTCTAGCAATGAATCTTTTTACTGAGCTATCTGAGAAGCTGGACAGCACCTTGTCGGATACTTTGGACAACTCTGCATTGTACCTTGATTTCTGCTGAACCTTGAACTCTTTTCTCCACCCACAAACTTCCTGATATAAGCCTTGTCTCTGCACTTCCTTTCTTCGCAAGAATATTGTGCTATCTCCAGCCTGTATCTCGCTCCTGGTTTCCTTGCTGCCGTCCATTTTTGCTACTTCTCATTTTCGACCCTTGGCTTGTTTACTGACCACGCTTCTGTTTGATCCTTACCTGCTTATCTGCTACTGAATCCTGGCTTGCTCACCTCCTGGTGGGGCGATCCTGAGGACGGCAACCTACCTGATCCCAACCAGTAGCTACTTCTTACCCACCTTTTGGCTTGTTTACTGACCACGCTTCTGTTTGATCCTTACCTGCTTATCAGCTACTGAACCCTGGCTTGCTCACCTCCTGGTGGGGCGATCCTGAAGACCGCGACCTGGTACTAACACGCAGTAAAATCCATCTCCACCATCAGGAGCTTTGGTGAACACTGGTTAGGAAAAAGACTCCACACCTCAGGTGAGCCTGTTTCATCTGCTAGGGTGACTGCCTGTGTACCTATCCTGCTGGTCGGTGGTAGTCCTGCAACTGCTATAGCAATTGGTCTTCGAGCCTGACCCCTGATGGTGACAACCGATCTCTAGTGCCACTCCACTGTGCCAGCCACCTAACAACCCGCCACCTCTCCAGCAAATGCTGCCCCAGTAAGACCCACTCAATGTTGTGTCCACTGTGCCTGAGGATACTCCACTGCACAACTGCATTGGTTCACAACCTCCCAACATCAAGTGTAAATGGTGTGTAGCGCCGGGCTCCCAATGACTGGGGCGCTGCTATAAATTTAGGGGGTGTCTGAGCCAATAGTTAGGCTCAGACTTTACTAATTTCATGGAAATTAGCCTCTGTTCTAGCTATGGTTGTGCTCGGTAGAAGTTTTCCCCTGTTGCCTGTAGGTTGCGTTACCACTTCAGGCCCATGTTGGAACTCGGGCGAACCATGGTGTGTTAAGTGACCCTTCTCGGCAGCGGCCCAGTGGGAGTGGTGCCTTCGCTGTGCGTGCTGGGAGGAGATACTTAAGGGCAGACGCCTTTTTTGGGGTCCCTCGCCTCGTGGCCCTCCTGGCACGAGGTGCGTGCGTGTGATTTCAGCCTCGGGGACCACGTTGGTCCGAGGCTATGTTCCTATCGTGTAGGCCCAGCTATGCTGGCTGGGGCCTATGGTTATAGAAGGGATCCCAAGCTGTCCATCCAAGCGGGGGAAGCTTCTTAACGAAGGAAACCTTGGGAGGACCTGCCCTGGAGGAGACCAAGAAAAGCAAGCTGATGTCTCGGGATAGGCCTGGTGACCTCGTTAAAAAAGGGATCCACTATTCAATTTGTCTTACAGTCCGCCGGATCGGCTTAAAGGCTCTTTTGCTGTAAGGCAGGACGTTTTGGACTGAAATCCTGTGGCAGAGGATTCCCTGACTATCCATCTCAAGACGGTCTGTGGCAGAGACTGTTTCCATACTGTCCGTGCATCATTCCGGCTGCTAGGCCATGTGAGAGGGGTCTATCCAGGTGAGCAATACCCACTCAGGAGTGAGTGGTAAATACTGGAACTAAAGAAACTTTTTGTGCATTATGTACCGTGTACCTGAACCTTTCCCTTCTCTTTAAACTCTCTACTTCCTTCACAAATTTTATGCAGCAAAAAAAGAAACCTAACAGTTGAAGGTTTTACATCTTGTGTGGACATTTTTACAGACTTTCTTCCCTAGACAACGAACTTGGAGGTAACGTGCAAGACCTAGGCCCAGATTCACAAATACGCTGTTTATGTAAGGCGTACGACCGGCGTAACTTTACCCCTCAAAAAGCAGGGGTAAGTCATGTTAAGGTATGGACGTCGGAAACGTCGGAACAGCGTCGTATTTTACGTTGTTTGCGTAAGTCGTACGTGAATGGGGATGGGCGTAGGTTATGTTCACGTCGACTAAGCATCGAGCCGGCGTAATTTACGGAGAAAATTTGACGCGATACTGAGCATGCGCCGTTCGTTAGGTGCGTCATTTATGTGGGGTCACGATTCATTTCCATACAACACGCCCCCTACCAGCCTACTTTGAATTACGCGGGCTTACGCCGGACCATTTACGCTACGCTGCCGCAACTTACGGAGCAAGTGCTTTGTGAATACTGCACTTGCCTGTCTAAGTTGTGGAGGCGTAGCGTAAATAGGATACACTACGCCCGCACAAAGATACGCCCTCCTATGTGAATCTGGCCCCTGAAATCTAGACCAGCAGCTCCTACGGAGGTAGTGCTACGGGGTGGATTTGCATTCAACTAAATATAATACTGTGAACCTCTTTAGATCTTTGAGTGTGCTGCTTCTTTGTGCTGGATACCATACTGCTGGCCCTGTCCACATGTAGTTTTTAATAAAGCCCTGTTTAAGGGGAGCATTTTTGGACCCCCAAAATGTATTAGCTTCCCTTTGAACTGTCCTCCTGACTTTTGTTGAAATAAAGTTGTATTTGGACCTTTCAGCAGTGATGTGGTGCTCAAATTTACATTTTTCGTTACATTACACTACAAACCAAGGAGACCATGGAGATCCTCTGGGGTGTAGAGGAGAAGGGGAGCATGTGACTTACCTCTGATACTTTGGCACCCAGTACTGTTACACAAAGAATAGGGAGTAAGTCCTTAACTCCATAAAATCTCCAACTTGTTTACCTTTGAGTTTTCACGGGGCTCCTTCTCTCCTCTTTATCTTCCTATATAAACAGAATGGAGCCGCGCTAGCTATAAATAGTCCAAAGAATAATGCTGCAAAGTCCTTAGAGGATGAGCACAGATCACATAAAATCACCACGTGACGGCAAAGGTGAAAGTTCTTTAATTCATGAGACAAATTGTAACACAGTGATTTGCACCCCCCTCGTGTACACCACCACCTTAAGAAAAATTTGCTTACCAGAATGCAAGCTATACAAGTGTAGCACTACCCCCGGAGGAACTGCTGGTTTGTTTTGGGTGGCATGTTACCTCTATTTCTTCGCCGTCTAGGGTACCAGGTGAGAGTTGATAAAAAGTTCAATGTCCACACTTTAGACTTCTTTTTCTTTGCTTTATTTGTCGAACTTGGAAAAATAATAAAATAAGTAGTTGAAGAGATGGAAGGGTAATAGGTAACAGGTTCAGGTGTATAACTTCTATTCAGAAACACTCCTGGGGTCAGGGATGCACCACAGGGTGGTGAATCCTATGGCCGACTGCTGCTAGCGGAGACGAAGCGTGAACCTAAGATCACCCAGGGCGCGGAGTCTAAGACCCAGTATTGTATTCACCAGAGCCTTTGATGGTAAGGATGGTCTTGGCCGCTACTGGGTCCAGGTCGCATCCCCGAGATTCCTCAAGTCACACTCCGCAGGGAGAAGGGGGAAGCAGCCAGCAGACCAAACAGTGAGAAAACAGAGTATGTGATGACACCTCTTCAAAATGCTAGTTTTTGAGTATTTTCAATTATCAACTGGCGAGTTAATTTAGAATGCTAGGTATGAATATTTTGTTTCAGGTCAGTGACTCAAAGTCAGGCAACTAGCATTTTCAGAAGGAGAGGTCACTAACCACATGCTTCTCTTAGTACAGGTTAGCTTTAGGTAAACTTTTTCAGTTAGATGTAATCGTGTTTCATTCGTTAATAATTACACTGAAAAATTTCTAAGTTTGCTTAAATGCCAAAGTAGGATTAGCCATGGCAAGCTCTCTCCAAATATAAATGCTGTGGAACATTGAGACCGTATGTTAGCTAATGCATAGGCATAGTTTTCCCTTTTGTGCCTTTCATGATCCATTAAACAAAGAGCTCTTTTGATATTTACAGCTCATTCCTCTTGGTTAGCATTATTTTAGAATGACAAATCAAAAACTGGTTTGACAAGTTAAACTTAAAACATAATTTTCAGATAACCATCCTGACCGAGGCCCTATATCCTAAAGCTAGAATGTGGATTGAGTAGGTTTAGAAGGGGTGTTTATTGTTTACAGACAAATTCCATTAAAAGATCTTTTATAATTATGACAGAAAATGCTGAAAAGAAATTCCAAGTTGCATGGATCTTTAAATTTGCCTGCGCCAGATTCTGCTTATTTTGCAAAGTTAATTAAGGACAACTGTGAGTTTGCATACAGAGACAGGCAGAGTGCCTGTCTTTGTAAGCTGTGTAGCAGAGCATCATGTTTGTGGACGTGTTCTAAAGCCAACAGCAGGCTGTCTGTTGGCTAAGTGTCAGCCTGCCTGTTGTCAATCACAAGGGGATGGACCTGATGGGGAACTAGTGTCAATGAATCCCCATCAGGCTCCAACCACCTAGCTTTTGAAATTCATTGGCTGGCTGCAGCGCTGTTTATGTGACATCTGCACTGGCGGGGGGAGGAGCTGAGCTGCACTGAAGATGGAGTGTCCATATGGACTCTCTGGGCTCATTGCATCTCCACATACTGTGCTTGCCCCAAATCTCCAATAGGCAGGGGCAGACTGACAATTCATGGGGCCCCTGGGCAATAGGAGATTATGGGGCCCCCGGGCAATAGGGTATTATGGGGCTCCCAGGCAATAGATTATGGGGCCACACAGTATACACACACACACATACAGTATATATACACGGTATACACACACAGACACATAATGGATACACACAGTATACATACACACAGAATATATATACACACACTGAAAAGGTACTGGAGAAGCGGGCAGTTATAATCTTGGGATTTTTAAAAAAACACAGATTTTTACATACTGTCCCTGGTTTTACTGATGCTGGCAACCCTGATGGGGCCCCCTAGTGGCATGGGGCCCTCGGGCAGTGCCGAATGGTCAGTCCCCCCCTGCCAACAGGTACATGATTCTGTCGCCTACACCGACAGTTGTTGTCTCAGCCACTCTTTATGGCTTTATTGCCTTCAGATCTGGCCCGGGCCCCGTGGAAGTTGAATGCCTTCTGGCTCCATCTCCTCCCCTACCATGAGCAGATTGTGGCACAAATTACAGACTTTTGGCGGATTCATGAGGGGGAAATAAACACCAGTATTAGTTGGGATGCCTTTAAGGCGATGCTTAGAGGAGTCTTCATTAGGGAGATTCAAGCAATTAAACAAAACACTAGTGCTCAGAGGGAGGACATGGAATGGCTGGCAGGAGACTCAGAAAGAGCTTTTGTGGCGGACCCCACGGACAGCAATAGGGAGGCATGGCTGGCTGCCCAGGCGGCCCTGGGCCATGTGACTGCCTCGGCGGATAGAAAGAGATTTTTTAACAGGTTGGCCTTCTATGAGGAGGGGGAACACACAGGTCGCCTCTTAGTCAAAATTGCCCATGCCCACTAAGTGTCCCCTTCTATTGGGGCGCTGCGCACTAATGCTGGGCGAGTGACTAACTCCCCCCCTCAGATAATGTCCACCTTAGTTGATTACTATTCGTCCCTTTACGGGTCCAGACAGGCCTACACGACAGACGCCCTACACCGATACCTTGATACGGTACAACTTCCCCAGATGTCTTCTTCCTCTAGGATGCTATTGGATGCTCCTTTAACTTTAAAGGAATTGCAGTTGGCGACCGGTGCGTTTCCCAATTCTAAGGCCCTGGGTGACGATGGGATACCTATAGAAGTCTACAAGCAGTACGCAGATTGTATATTACCTAGACTATTGAAAGTATTTAATGAGGCCAGGGGGAGGGGGGAGCTTCCCCAGTCTATGTCTAGAGCTTCGATTATGCTAATATTGAAACCACATAAAGACCCCCTTGACCCAGGCTCATACCGCCTTATCTCCCTTTTGCAAAATGACGTCAAGATTTTGGCGAAAGTCTTGCCGTTACGTCTTAATATGGTGATCGCCACGATTATCCATTCGGTTCAATCCGGATTCATGCCCCAAAAATCAACGGCCATTAATTTGCGCCGGCTCTTTCTCAATATCCAGTCTCCGGCAGATAACGGCGGATAAGGGGTTGTAAAGGTAAATGTTTTTTCACCTTAGTGCATCCTATGCATTAAGGTGAAAAAACATCCGATGGTACCGCCCCCCCCCCCCGAACCCCCATTTTACTTACCTGACCCCTCGAAAGTCCCGCGCGTGTCCACGTGATTCTCCACAGCGACACTGTGCAACTTAATAAAACTATAGAAAGGCACATAAAAAATACTTTAGATAAAAGAGTATGGGCCAGATCCACAAAAACGGGCGTATATTTAGGCGGGCGTAGCGCATCTCATATGCGCTACGCCGCCGTAAATCAGAGTGGCTCCTAGGGTATCCTCAAAGAACTTGCTCCCATATGTGGGCCGGCGTAACGTAAATTCAAAGTAGGCTTGGAGTGGGCATGTTGTATGGTAATCTGGTATGACCTCACGTAATTGACGCTTTTTATGAACGGCGCATGCGCCGTCCGTGGACTTATCCCAGTGCGCATTCGCGAAATCACGTCGCAAATAGTCAATGCTTTCGACGTGAACGTAACTTACGCAAAGCCCTATTCGCGAACGATTTACGCAAATGACGTAAACAACGGAAAATTCAAGGCTGTCCTGACGTCCATACCTAACATTGTGTACACCTCATAGAAGCAGGGGTAACGTTACGCCGAAAAAAGCCTTACGTAAACGACGTAAAAAAATGCGCCGGGCGGACATACGTTTGAGAATCGGTGTATCTAGCTAATTTGCATACTCTACGCGGAAATCAACGGAAGCGCCACCTAGCGGCCAGCATAAATATGCACCTAAGATCCGACAGCGTACTAAGGCCCCGTACACACGACCGGATCTATCCGCTGGGATTTATCCGCGGATCAGTTCCAGCGGATAGATCCGGTCGTGTGTAGGCCCGAGCGGACAATTTTCGGCGGATAAAAATCCAGCCGACGGATTCCCAGCGGATAAAAATTTTGTAGCTTGCTACAAAATCTATCCGCTGGAATCCAGTCCAGCGGACTGATCCGGTCGTCTGTACAGACTCACCGGATCAGTCCGTCCGCTCCCATCCCTCGCATGCTTCGTAATGATTCGACGCATGCGTGGAAGTATTTACCTTCCAGCGTTGCGCACGTTGCCGTGTCATCGTCGCGGCGACGGCGCGACACGTGACCGCGGATGTTTTCCGCGCGGATTTTGATCCGATGGTGTGTACAAGCAATCGGATCAAAATCCGGAGGAATGTCCGCTGGAAATGGTCCGGCGGACTGTTTCCAGCGGATAACCCCTCGTCTGTACGAGGCCTAAGATGTACGTCAGTCGGATCTAGCCCACATTCAGGCGTATCTTGTTTTGTGGATACAAAACAAAGATACGACGGCGCATCGTAGAACTTAGGCGGCGTATCAATAGATACGCCGCCGTAAGTTCTTTGTGTATCTGGCCCTATGTATATATGTATATCAGCAACTGACTCTTCCTAACAGACAGTCTTTAAAACATGTGTCTCACTAAGGAGGTTTGGTTGATCAGACCAAACCTCAATACAATCGTTCTCAACAGTTCATGGGTATCTTCGCTAGCATGAGTTGGCGCGCAATGAGTAATTTGTAATCCAAAGATTTTTTGGGCAGGTGCCGTCTCACCCAACCAGGCCTGGCCCTTCTGGACTGCTCCACCAGCGAAAACTCTGATACTCGGTCCTTCCCGTCAACGACAGTTCTTGGTCTTCCACGCGGCTGTCACACACTGCTGATCAAACAGGTCACCAGCTGCTCTCAGACAAGGTCCGATCACTTCGTCAGGAATCCCCCTCACTGGATGGGTGATCCGCAAAGGCGTGTATAGGCCCAGGCTTCTCAGGTCTAATGTATACTCCAGGAGACAAGCCTCAACACAGGCTTCTTTCTTGCTTGGAGAGGCGGTCCAGAGAGAGCGAGCCAAGGACGTCCTCCTTAAATTCCCTCCCCCAGCAGACCATGCGGGGCGCAAAATATTTTGGGATTGCACAGTTGCACTCTGGACATTGTAGTCTGTCCACTGACCAGTGCAATGGAGTCTTTATCTCCCTGCACTTTAATTCCCAGCATTCACTGCTGTACTAGGATAAATACCAAACAGGACAACAATTGGCCACCGGAGGGAGCCGAGTTCCTTCTTTATCTGCAAACGGCAGTCTTTTATCCATATCAAAGTGGCACCTTGCTACACTATTATATATGAAGCTGTTTATATCCCAGTCCACGTTAAAGTAGTTGTAAACCTCAGACATGAAATATGAAAAAAAAATATCCCTCTATAGTGTATGCTTGTCTCAATTCAGAGCACTAAGTGTCTTTTCTGTCTGCTGCCTCTTTCCTCTATCAGCATGAGTCACCTCTAATGAGTTTTCCCGACACCAATTTTGAAGCCTTTATTATCTCAGGGTCTTTGCAGCCATCCTGGCAGTGACACAGTAATCAGTGAATTTTTATTGCACTGATCGCTGTATAAATGTCAATGGTCCCAAAAAATATGTCAAAAGTGTCCGATCTGTCTGCCGCAATTTTTCAGTACCGCTAAAAATCGCAGATCACTGCCATTACCAGTAAAAAAAAATAATAATAAAAATGCTTAAAATCTTTCCCATAGTTTGTAGACGCTATAACTTTTGCGCAAACCAATCATTGTATGCTTATTTTACCAAAAATATGTAGAACAATATAAATTTGCCTTAACTGAAAAAAAAAATGTTCTCAAAACATTTTTGGGGATACTTATTATACCAAAAAGTTAAAAATAATCTTATTTTTTTACAAAATTGTTGCTTTTTTTTTGTTGATAGCGCAAAAAATAAAAACCACAGAGGTGATTAAATACCACCAAAAGAAAGCTCTATTTGTGGGAAAAAAAGGACGTAAATTTTGTCAGTTAAAACGATGTAGTGACGTATCGCAAAAAATGGCCTGGTCATTAAGCAGAAAAATCAAGGCCTGTGGACAATCTAAACAAAATCAACAGACCAAAGAAGTGCATGCCCTAGTAGTGCAATAATCTTCTTAATTAAGCAAAGATAAAATGACACATAATGCACTCACATGCTCCCACAATGACACCAAGCTCATCACACAACTGTGAGAATCCACCTTCGGAACCCCTGTGTAGATGCCACTAGCTGTATTCTACTTGGCTAAAGGCTCCTCTCCCCGTGTCTGTGTGTAAGGAAAGAAAAATAAGAGCGATAGCTGGCCACAATACCTGCTTGTGTCTTCAGTATAGCGGTGTCCACCCGTAGGAGACTGTGTTGCCATAGGTGTGAGGTCTAGGGTTGCCACCTGTCCGGGATTCGCCCAGACAGTTCGGGTTTGGAATCATGCTTCCGGGTTTCAGACTGTCTGAAACCCGGACACATTATTCACACTGAACTATGACTTCCCAGCAGGGTTGCTGGCTGCAGTTGTCTAGGCCAGAAGTGTCTGTTGCACTATCTCTCACACTGCCCAGCACTAACACTCCTCCTCCCCCTCAAACAGATGAAAGAGGACACAGGGTTCGACCTGCACTTCTTCCTCCCATCCCTACACCTCTGTGTCTGCCCAATCCTTGGTGCTGTGCCTCAGAAAAGGAACGTGGGGGCCGGAAATATGAAGCCCAGCAGCTACAGATATATCTAGATGAGAGGTGCTGACTGCCAAGGGGTGAGGGAGCTCACCATCCATCCCTGTCTGTGACTTTAGTCTCCCCCTCCCCCATTCTCTCTCCTGCCTCTGAGTAAGTACACTAAGGTAAATCAGGGTTCTCAGAGCACCCCTTACATCATAGATCTTTACACCAAAGGCAGCAATGTTCCCCCTTGCATCAGAGTCATCTCTAGTTCTCAGTGTTCCCCCCCCCTTAAATCAGGGTTTTCAGAGCACCCCTTATGTCAGAGTCCCCAGTGTTCTCCCTTATATCAGAATCTACAGTATAAGGGAAATCTGCAAGTTCAGATGTAAAAGGGGGACTCTGTGGATTCAGATGTAAAAGGGGGACTCTGTGGATTCAGATGTAAAAGGGGGACTCTGTGGATTCAGATGTAAAAGGGGGACTCTGTGGATTCAGATGTAAAAGGGGGACTCTGTGGGCGCTGATGTAAAGGGGGATCTCTGTGGACTCTGATATAAAGGGGAACTCTGTGGACTCTGATGTAAATCTGGATCTCTGTGGACTCTGATGTAAAGGGGGATCTCTGTGGACTCTGATGTCAAGCTGGATCTCTGTGGACTCTGATGTCAAGCTGGAACTCTGTGGACATCAGAGTCCACAGAGTTCCAGCTTGACATCAGAGTCCACAGAGATCCAGCTTGACATCAGAGTCTGTGGACTTTAATGTAAAGGGGGAACTCTGTGGACTCTGATGTAAAGCGGGGACTCTTGTGATTAACTTCATATGAATAGAAATGTTAATTAATCGCAAAGTACCGTATTTATTGGCGTATACAGCGCACTTTTTTCCCCTTAAAATAAGGGGAAAATCGTGGGTGCGCGATATACGCCGATACCCGCGCTGAGTTTGAACTGCGCCGCCGACATATACCGAGCGCAGTATACTCGGGTACATTCGGCCAGGCTCGGCTTCACTCGCGGTCACGCTCTAGCCTTTATGCGTGAGAAGCCGAGCGTGGCCGAGCGTGCCCGAGTGTACTGCGCTCGGTATATGTCGGCGGCGCAGTTCAAACTCAGCGCGGGAAGCGGGGATTCGACTGGGAGACAGCGCGGGAGAACACCACCGAGGCCACAGACGGACGCCCGACCCTCCGATGGACGCGGGCGATGGACGCCGGGCAAGACACCGACGAGGGGCAGGAGCGCGCAATACCCTGATAAATAGCATTTTGGTCACCTACAGAAGGGAGGATTTTACAGGTAAATAACATGCATAAAATGCATTAAATGCACGCTAGGTTGTGGGAAGATTGTTAAAATAAATGGTCGGGTGACAGGGTCACTTTAAAGAGGGATTCCTCCCGCAATTTTTTTTTGTTTTTAAAGTCAGCTGCTGACTTTTAATAAGGACACTTACCTGTCCTAGGCACCCGCAATGATGGGGCCCCCCTCCCTCCGATGCCGATCCAGATTATTGCAGGTCCCGGTGCCGCCATCCTCAGTAAGGGAAACAGACAGTGAAGCTTGCGGCTTCACTGCCCGTTTCCTACTGCGCATGCGCGAGGCTCGCGCCGCTTTGCGAATGGGCGGCTGCTCTCTGGGATACACACAGTTCCCAGAAGTCAGCTTGCGCCATTCACCAGAAGGAGGTTGCGGAAGAAGACCCACCGAGGATAAGGAAGATTAGGAACATCCGCATAGCAACAGGTATTTCGCGTGAGTAAAGAAAAAAAAAATTCAAATATTTTTATTTATTTTTTTCCAACATTTTCCTGTAATTTTATTTTTCAGGGTGGAACTCCACTTTAAGTTAACTGAAGCTTAGTTCTATCTAGCACTTGTTTTACTACTAAACTTGAGACATGTAACTGCTATAGGAAAAGAATAAATGTGTGCGGTCGCTGCAGTGAAAATACATGAATTTAAAATACATGAAATACATGAAAATAAATAAAAAGATACATAAAAATAACATGAATTTAGACAATGGGTCATTTGTTTCCTCTATGTAAAATACAAATTTCTCATTCCTCTACGTAAAATACAAATTTCTCATTCCTCTATGTAAAATACAAATTTCTCATTCCTCTATGTAAAATACAAATTTCTCATTCCTCTATGTAAAATACAAATTTCTCATTCCTCTATGTAAAATACAAATTTCTCATTCCTCTATGTAAAATACAAATTTCTCATTCCTCTATGTGAAATACAAATTTCTTATTCCTCTATCTAAAATACTGTGTAAATTGGGGGCGATCTATCCAGTATATATGCCTGAAATAAATAAATACATGAATTGATAGTACAGAATATCATGCTCCATCTCTGACTGTAGACTGCCCTCTACTGCTGGTAGCAGCTCTGCTATTTCATTCAACCGAAGCATTCATCGTTATTTGCTTGGTGGATTACTTATGTTTATCAATAAACAGAGTTGTAGAAGAAATCAGTCATTGGATTTTGTTGACTGTAGTGAAAATAGTCATTATCCAATCTAAAAATTCAGTTCGTGGGCTAGATTCAGAAACGAGATACGACGGCGTATCTCTGAGTGCGGGCGGTCGTATCTATGCGCCTGATTCAAAGAATCAGTTACGCATACATTTCCCTAAGATCCGACTGGTGTAAGTGTCTTATCTTAGGCGCTTCTGTATAGTTACGCAAGGAATATGCTAATTAGGTATTTACGCCGATTCAGAAACGTACGTCCCGCCGGCGCATTTTTTTACGTAGTTTACGTTAGGCTTTTTTCGGCGTTACCCCTGCTATATGAGGCGTAGCTAATGTTAAGTATGGCCGTCGTTCCCGCGCCGAGTTTTGAACATTTTACGTTGTTTGCGTAAGTCGTTCGCGAACAGGGATGTACGTCATTTACGTTCACGTCGAATCCAATACGTCCTTGCGGCATACTTTGGAGCAATGCACACTGGGATATTTCACGGACATGCGCCGTTAAAAAAAAAAACATCAAAAATGCGGGGTCAAGTGAAATTTAAATAAAACACGCCCCCAACATCCCCATTTGAATTAGGCGGGCTTACGCCGCCACACATACGTTCTGAATACAGAACTTGCGCCCAAAGTTACAGCGGCGTAACATATCGGAGATACTTTACGCCCGCAGAAAGATGCGCTCATCTTTCTGAATCTAGCCCAAGGAGTTTATAGCCTTAGCAAACTGGGATTTGTCAGAGAAAGTCAAATATTGACAAAATCTAGAGTAACCAGTTGTGCAACAATATAAAAACTTTGGCATATTTACTCATTTTGAACCACCTGGCCCTGGTATTTTGTGATTTTTTTTTTTTTTTTTTTTGTTGTAATAAATTTACGTTCTGTATGATTGTCACAGCTTTCACACAACCATTGAACATAACCTGTAATGTGTCTGATATGTTTATTTCCTTTTGATCGGCAGCTCCATCTAGTGGCAATAATGTGCTTATTTTCTTGAAAAGCCTCAATCAGGTAAATTTCACATTATGGCCACAGGGGTCATAGATCATGGGGAATTTGACTTGACACGCACTTTAAAGTGTATGCCTGGGCAAAATAAATAAAATAAAAAAACGTTATATCTCTGCAATACATGTACATTTGCTTGTGCTTTGTCTTTTTAAAAACAGTCCAAGAACGAAAAAATACCTGATAATCTGTCAGAAATCCAGTGAGTTTGTAAATTCCTGTGCGCTCTGCCTTTGCTGCACTGAAATCTCAGGAAGTAGTATCAGTTCCCTCTGTAAACTACAGAACATTTGTACCTTATGTTATTGAGATGCAGAGATGAAGGTGTTTCTGTAATTTACATCAGGAGTAAGCAGCCTAAGCTGACAATGCTGCTGCTACATAAATACAGTACAGTGAGCGTGCTCTGTCACCCTAGGACAGGAAGTGTGTAGGCATCTCCTGCCCTCTACTGTTTGTAAGTGGCTATGCGCTTCGATGTTCACAGAGATTAATTATGTACACAATTTCCTGTCTTTGAGTCAGGAAACCCATAAGGAGGCAGTGGAGACAGAGAGAGAAAGACTCAGCCACTTGTTCTGATCATGCTGCTCCAGGCCAGGAGGGACTGTTATGTAAGTATTCCTATGTTCTAATTGTTTACCTTCCCATAGCTTTTGAGTGTGTATCTGAATCCCTTTGACAGACAAGAGTGTCTGTCCTATTGTTATTATCTCACATGCACACTGACTGATAGCTATTTCTGTGTATATGTAGTGGTTACCCTGCTGTATATTAGTAGGTGAAGCTGTTTTTCATTTAATCAATCCTGTTCCTTCTGGTCTGTGATCCTATAACTAGTTTTCGTTTTGGTCTCAATAACCAGCATTGGCTAGCTCTAGGTTGGGCATCCGACATCCACTTTTAATCCGGTTGCATGTCAGATTAGAATCTACTAGGCACTGGCGTTGCTTTGTGGGTGCTGGGGGGTGCAGCCCGCATCTGGGTGACATCGGGCCCAGGCAGACAATGGGTGACATTGCACGGGTTGCTGCGGAGACAAAAGGGCAGCACTACACTCTTGCAGGAACAAAGGGCCAGATCCACAAAAGGGATACGCCGGCGTATCTACTGATACGCCGTCGTATCCCTGTTTCTATCTATGGAACTGATCCACAGAATCGGTTTCTCATAGATAGGCAGAAGATCCGACATGTGTAAGGGACTTACACTGTCGGATTTTAGGATGCAGTACCTCGGCCGCCGCTGGGGGCATTTCTCGTCGAAATGCCGCGTCGGGTATGCAAATTAGCACTTACGGAGATCCACAAAGCGGTTTCCCTTCGTGAAGTCTCCGTAAGTTGTTAGTTTGCAAACGCAAAATTAGGGCTGCTTTTACATAGTGTAAAGTTAGTACACCATGTAAAAGTAGACCCTTCTTTCCCGCGACGCTGTCAAATTTTTTTTTACATTTTTTTTTCCCGCCGCATCTGTTTTTTTTCCCGACGCAACTTTTTTTACCCAGCGCGATTCACAAAACTCGGCGTAACGTAATTTTGCGCAATGCACGTCGGGAAAATCGTGTCGGGAGCATGCGCAGTATGTCCGGCGCGGGAGCGCGCCTAATTTAAATGGGACTCGCCCCATTAGATTAGGAACGCCTTGCGCCGGACGGATTTAAGTTACACCGCTCAAAATTTCTAGGTAAGTGCTTTGTGGATCGGGCACTTAGGTAGAGATTTTGCAGCGGTGTAACTTAAATGGCAAAAGTTAAGTTACGGCGGGTTTTTGTGGATCTGGCCCAAAGATTGTCTCTGGTCAGCCGCACTATGAACAAATTGTAGCCTTTTATTAAAAGGAGGACAGCACTACAAGTCACAGCAAAATAAAATAAAACCTTCTGACTTCTGACACGTTTCGCACTGAAACTAGTGCTTCGTCATCAGCTATGACTAAGCACCAGTTTCAGTGCGAAACGCGTTAAAATGGATGCAGCCAGACAGCGGAGGGAGATTTCTGCAGCATATTTGGCAAGTACAGAATCACAGTATACTGTATATAAAATAATATGTTTTTATTATGTGAGCAGACTGCAGTTCCTCTTGAATGGTGCTGGCCATCAGACTGAGGACATCTAGTGACAGAAAAAGTGTGTGTGTGTGTGGGGGAGGGGGGGGGGGGGTGAGCTCTGGAATGAAGCTGAATTGCAGTAATAGACAGGTTTTGTTTATTTTATCTATTAATGGGCTATTTTTTTTATCTTGTCATTCCTGCCCAGAATCCTGCTATAAGCAAAAACACCTTACAGTTCAAAAAATATTTTTTTAATGAAGTATAAAAATAGACAAAGTGAAATAACAGGTACAAACATAAGAATTCAAATATATAACGTTACACTGGCCCATTTAAAAGAAGTTGCTGCCTATATATTTCAACGTATACCTCCATTAATTCTATCTGCAGCTAGTTTTATAATCAATATAAGACCACCTTACCTTTAATTTGTTAAAGCGGAGGTTCACCCAAAAAAACAAGTATATAACATTACATTCAGTATACCTCAAACATGTACAGTATGCCGTTTTTTTTGGGGGGGGGGGGGTGTATTTACGGTATTATCTGTATTTTCCTCCCAGCTTCCGGGTACTCGCTCCCGCAGGACTGGGCGTTCCTGTGCAGTGCCGCAATGTCATCTGGGACTTCGCCCATATGATTGACGTGCCTGAGAAAAACTCCCATCGGCGGATAAGGCGCGTCACGACTTTCCGAAAGTAGCCGAATCGCGAGTCGGCTCTATACGGCGCCTGCGCACCGACTAGGAGCTGTGTAGAGCTGACTGCGCAGGCGCCGTATAGAGCCGACTCGCGGTTCGGCTACTTTCGGAAAGTCGTTATATACTTGTTTTTTGGGTGAACCTCCGCTTTAAGTATTTAAAGGGGTTGTAAAGGTTTGTTTTTTATTTTCTAAATAGGTTCCTTTTAAGCTGGTGCATTGTTGGTTCACTTACCTTTTCCTTCGATTTCCCTTCTAAATGTTTTTATTCTTTGTCTGAATTTCTCACTTCCTGTTCCTCCTCAGTAAGCTTGCCCCCATCATCCGAGCCGTTCTGGCTGGGGGTTAGTTCACAGTGTCTCCCCGCAGGGATGTAGTCCCAAGGGAGGGGGCGAGCACGCTGACTAACCCCCAGCCAGAACAGCTCTGATGATGGGGCAAGCTTACTGAGGAGGAACAGGAAGTGAGAAATTCAGACAAAGAAAAAAAAACATTTAGAAGGGAAATCAAAGGAAAAGGTAAGTGAACCAACAATGCACTAGCTTAAAGGAACCTGTTTTAGAAAAAAAAACTAACCTTTACAACCCCTTTAATGTGGGACTAAACTAATGAATTAAAAATTGCTAGGAGGTAAAATGTTTTTGCATAGTCATTCCTGTCAAAAAAACATTTCAATCTTCCAGCAAGTTTTTTTGTTTTGTGCTTCGTACATTCCCCGCATCTCTAAGGTACCAAGAATGGAGTCAGGCGTCACGCATGTGTATGAGTTATTTTATCAGTGATTGCTCAATGGCCAAAGAGAAGTGAACCAGGACCCTAAAGAAGTGAAGATGGTAGTGGTGGAGGATGGAGCAGCAACTGTAAGCTTGAAGTTGCCAGTGCTGTGGGGGAGGCATTTTAATAGCAGTCAGAATGTATATATATCAAACCTAATACTGTTTGGTAGAAGTTGCCATCAAGAGTTAGGCCCCTTTCACACCAAGGAGTTTTTCAGGAGTTATTTTTAGGAGTTAGGCCCTAAAAATAGGTCCTAAATAACGCCTGAATAAAATCCTGCCCTGCAGTCTTCAGTGTGAAAGCCCGACCGCTCCAAAAGTCCTGCTAGCCACATCTTTGGAGCGATGAAGGAGCGGTGTGTTTACCGCTCCTTTACCGCTGCTGCCCATTGAAATCAATGGGACAGTGCGGCTATACCGCCCTGTAGCAGCGGTTTGCGGGTGGTTTTAACCCTTTCTCGGCTGCTAGCGGGGGTTAAAACTGCACCGCTATTGGCCGAATATCGCGCCAACAATGGCGGTATAGCGGCGCTAAAAATAGCGCCGCTATACCGCCAGCTCACCTCCCGCGCCCAGTGTGAAAGGGGCCGAATTGTTTTTTTTATTTGTTGGAAGGACGTTTAGATCAAAGTTTTCTTTAATAATTTGCCATGTTTTTTTTCAGTTCAGGATGGAGTGTAATGGAGTCATATTCTTTGGGGTAATTTTCATAGTAGTTTTTTATTTGTATTTTCCAATTCGAAGGGTTAAAGATAACATGAGGAGTGATCCAAAAATCCATAGCCTGACATTTTATTTTTCAACTTATCTCCTTAAAGGTTTGTGCAAACCCTAAGAATCCTTGTATAAAAGGACCATGTGTGTCTGCTGTGCAACCCTCATGGCTTTTCAGTGCTGCAGGAGGGACAGGTGCAGCATCCAACCCTGCAGCATGTCAAAGTCTTTGGCAGGCTAAAGCTGAACAGGGGTGGCACTCACGTTTATGGCCCTAGGAATTCAGAGTTTAATGCCTGGAATGCAGGTCTTCTGCATTCCAGGCCTAACAATGAACAAATACTTAGTGGTCACCCCAAAAATCTGGTGAGTCAATAACATGCTGTGCGTTTTGCCTGGGCTGAGTTCTTTCGCAGTTGCATTACAATCTCTGTGGACTACAGAATACATGCACCTATGTTATAGAGATGGGGACTAGGACTGGAACAATGAATTCAACAGAATCACCAAATTAAAACGTAGGCCCCCTAAATACGAATGTTCTGATTGGGTTCACCTGTCCGTTTTGCAGGCAGACCAGATAGAAACCATGCATCATGTGTCCACTGACACCCCCTGGCATCCAATCCGATTCCGGGCCGCCAAAAAACATATGGATAGGGATCTGTTCCTCATCCGTCTGGCGAATCGGATCAGATGACCACATAGAGGAGAGCAGGCTGTGTTCTGTCATCCGCCTGCTCAGCAGGATTCAGCAGAGAGCAGTGGCAGACTATCCATAGGGGGCACACAGGCGCCGCGCCCCCCAAGCTATTCTCATAAAAAAAAAAGTGGTCACTTTAAGTGTGACCAGGCGCCGGACACACGGTGGTCTATGGGAAGCTTCCCAGCTTGCAATCAGCTGATTGCAAGCTGGGAAGCTGATTTGCCCATGTTTAGGGCGTGTGCAGGGCACAAAGGATGCGCCTTGAACACTCCCCACTCTATACTAATTTGTCCCTTTGGCTCCTTGTCTGTGTTTGATTTGAAGGGACCGGAGGACGACGCTTTTTGCGTCGTCACTTCTGGTTTGCCGGCCATCATTTACTATGCTGTGTGTTGGACTGGCGTGCAGACCGGGTGGTGCAGGGGATGGAGGAATAGGAACAAGCTCCAGTAAGGACAGCCACCTATGCTCTGCATTGCACTGCACTTTTGCAGTTCTGATATCAGCCGATTTGTGATCGCCTGATATCAGAGTACTGGCAGTCTGTCTGTCACGCTGCTGTTCTTTGCCCCTGCCAACTCCATCACATTACAGGGCAATTCATCCTTACTGATTTAGGTGCTAATATAATTAATATGAGTGCTGCTGGATCCCCTCCACCTATGTGTATAGTGATCGCTCTGTGTATAGTGATCGCTCTATGTATAGTGTGGGTGCTCTGTGTATAATATACCGTGTGTGCTCTGTGTATAATATACAGTTTGTGCTCTGTGTATAGTGTACAGTGTTTGCTCTGTGTATAGTGTGTCTGGGTATTGGGAGCCATGACAGCCGAGGATGGGCAGGTAAGGACCTGGAGGAGTGGCGCCCCCCCAAACATTTTTAGCACCAGCCGCCACTGGCAGAGAGTTCCCACGCTGAACAGGCAGATCCACTGGATGGAGTCCGCTTCATGTGAAAGGGGCTTTAGGGGAGAAACAAAATAAGAGAAAGTAGTGCAGTCCCCATATCTGAGGACTGGGAAGATTAAAAAATGGTATTTCTGTTCTTGGGTTTAGATACATTTTAACCCAATTCTCCTCATATCACGACTTCATCATCACTTCCAAAATTCCTTCCTTACAAGTAATCTTTCAATCTTAGGAATAGTTAAAGCACCTGAGGGCAAGGTCTGGCGAGTAGATTGGACAGATTTCCTAGATCCAACCAATTTTCAATGATGACAGCCAAAGAAACAAAAAATCCTGTATGCTGAAGCATTGTTCATATGGAAGAAGCAACTTGTCTTGACTTTTCTCCTGCATTGTAGTTCAAAGGTAAGCATCAAAGTTTAGACTTTTGAAATGTGTTAGACACACAATATAGAACATACTAAAATCTCCATAATCAAATCACACTGGTTTCATGTTTGGGTTCAGGCTTTTGGACCAACTCTTGTAAAGCATTCCCCTGGCTTCTTTCTTTCCTCTGTTTTACTTTCTTACGTAGATCTTTAAGTATTTTCTTTTCGGTATCCTCTAAAAGTGAAATCAGCAGGTTAATCAGAAGAGAAAGCCACGCAAGACCAAATATGATCCAGAAACACACCAAGGCACGGAACCCATCAAATGGCTTTTTGCGTCTCTGTCCTACAAATAAAAAATAAGAGAATTAAAGCCCAATTTCAGGCTCAACCCAGGCCAGCGCTGCAATGCTATCCCCTCTATGATAAAAAAAAATATAAAAAAATCTAAATTTGCCAGAGTTGGGCATTAAGGACGAAGCCTTCCCAAAAAATAAAAGTGGAATGTCAATGGTTAGTAAAGGGAATTTGAAGCCAGCCACTTGATATTACAAATAGTAACCAGCATGTAGGGTTGAGAGGGTAAGGCAGTGTGGAGAAACATATAAAAGCCTGGAAAATAAAAAGATTCATAAGCTGAATACAATCATTACATATTTACTAACTGTCAACTGTTATACATTTTTTGAAAATAGTAAATCTTCACCTTTCAGGCTACAGGGTGGAAACCCTACATTGACTGGTTAAGTCTTTAGGGATAAGGGCACTTTTACAGGAAACATACCGTATTTATCGGGGTATTGCGCGCTCCGGCGCGCACCCCTAAAATGGACCCGTATTCCTGTGAAAAAAAGATTTTAGTACTTACAGTTTTGGTGTCTTGCGCGGCGTCCATCGGCGGCCTCAACGGGTCTGGCGTCCGGCTGCGGCTTCGGTGGTGTCCTCGTCGGGTCCGGCGTCCTTCTGCGGTGTCCTCCCTGCTCGATCTCCGCTTCCCGCACTGAGTTTGAACTACTGCGCCGGCATATACCGAGCGCAGTACACTCGTGTATAGTCGGGCAGGCTCGTCTCCTCTCGCGGTCACGTCCTGTGCGTCCTCTACGTCCAGGACGTGACTGCGAGAGGAGCCGAGCCTGCCCGACTATACACGAGTGTACTGCGCTCGGTATATGCCGGCGCAGTAGTTCAAACTCGGCGCGGGAAGCGGGTATCGGCGTATATCGTGCACCCACGATTTTGCCCTGAATTTCAGGGCAAAAAAGTATGCGGTATACGCCGATAAATACGGTACTTATCTTTTCTGCTCCCTTCTTCCCAACTGTCAGAGAAACATATTATAAATAAACATATTATACTTTGAACACTAGATGGCAGCAAAGTTGACAGTTCGAGCTTTCAGAGAAACCTTCAGCTGCAGACTGGCCGTCACATGACACGCACCACATGACTTCCTGGCTGCCTATAAAGTTGAGCAAGTGCTCAGAGGAATTGCTGGTTTGTCTTCAGCTTCCTGTACCTGAGTTCCTGGTGATTGATTACCTGCTGTGACCCAGATTGACCCTGACCTACTCTGATCTTCTCCTGGACCTGACCTTGGCTTGTTTTACGGACTTTATTCCTGTCTCCTGTGTTTGACCCTCTGCCTGTGACCCAGATTCACCTTCAGTATCCTGTACCTTGACCTTCTGCTTGTGACCCAGTCTTGACTCCTGTCTCCAGTGCCTTGACCCCCAGCCTGTGACCTGGATTGTCTGCTTACCTATGTTTGATCCTCAGCCTGCTCCGGACTTTCTACCTGACTTCTCCTGCTGGATCCTGATACCCATCGGTCCCTGCTCCAGTTCTACAGGACTTCCATGCAAGCGCTACCCTGCCTGCTGGTAGCTTGTGCCTCTTTGTGCCATCCACCCTCTGTACCACCTCCAGGGGGCGGACTGCGCTAAGTCATAACAGCGAACCGCTCTCAGCCTTGGTGAGTACCCTATTCTGATACCAACATAAAAAATAGTCCACCTTCCCATGCCCCAGATGTATACTTGCCTGTATCCCAAGGAAAAAGTGCCACTGCAATGTCTACATCCTGTGGTAAAATCTGTGTGCTGGCCATCTTTTTTTTCCCCCCGTTTTCTTAACAAGATTAAAATGAAGGAGAAAAAAGGCCAAGAAGAGAGTTTGGTCACATGATCTGTCAAAGTCATGTGACCTGACTTTCCTGCAAACACAGGGGTTCCCTCTGCAATGTTAAGCAGAGAGAACTTTGTAACATACCATAAGTGCCACACCCTGGCTGCATTTTATGAAGGAGCTGTAAATGCAGGCCATAGTGTGGAGTAATTATTTTTTACTCATGTGTATAGTGGAGTTCAGAAAGCAGTGTAGTCATGCCCCCGTATGGGCTGCTGAATGTTGTGGTTCAGCCGTCACGCTGCCCAGCCCAACATCCATCTCTCAGACACTCAGAGAGATAGAACAGTCCATAAGCTTTGTTTTTGTTTTTTTTAATTGATGGGAATGGGAAATTATGGAATGCCCAAGAATAATTTAGCACAACTTGCTCGGGACTTCTATATACACTCCAGTCTTCTCTCCGGCAAAAATGGAACTTCCGCTTTTTGAAACCCTCCCCCCTTCTGGTGTCACATTTGGCACCTTTCAGGGGGGAGGGGGGTGCAGATACCTGTCTAGGTATTTTCACCCACTTCTGGCATTAACTCCCACGGGGGTCTACGCCATTTCCCGTCCTCCCCCCCCGTGTTCTGGGAAACGCACAAGTTCAGGCGACCAGTGAGAAGGCACCGAGCTACTCGCGCATGTGCAGTAGGGAACCAGCGATTCACTTCCCGATTCCCTCGCCGAGGATGGCGGCAGGGATAGCCGAGAGACGAGTGATTGCTTGCCTTCGGCTGCCAATATCTCTGGACTCCAGGACAGCTAAGTGGGGATTGTTCAAAGCTCCTTAGAATATCCTAGGCAACTCCACCTCCCCTCCTCTTTTTCCTGGACCTTCTAGAAAGTAGAGGGAGGTGACAGTGATTCTGCCTGCGAGTCACCCAGCCCTGTCCTGAGCCACTCCAAGCCCAGAATGAACACAAACAGGCCTAGCTACCAGCTAGGCCTGCCTACATTTTCCTACTCTCCTTCTCTAGCACCTATTTAACTAGAGGGTGCTAGAGCAGTATCCCCCATGGTCTTACTAAACATGTACAAAATAACCATTGCCAACAACCAGCAGCCTATCACTTTGTCTGCTTTAAACTGAAATCTGAGCAAGTGATTGTTGTGATTTGCATTCCTCTATTTTGTAGGTTTTAGATTTTTTAAGCCTTATGGTGGCCGTCTCACCTTGGCCATACAGGTGAAAATATAACTCTGCAAAAGGCACCCCACAACCATCTTCTCATCTTACCAGTGCTCCCTCTAAGCAACGTGCTACATTAAAGTAGGCATCACCCATCACTTCTGGGAATATGGGGGGGGGGACGGGACATGTGAGACGCTCCCCTATAATAGGGTGACCAGACATCCCCAGTTTCAGGGGACAGTCCCCTGATTGAGGACACTGTCCCCGGACCAAATCTGTCCCTGGTTTTGTCCCCAGATTGGATTTAATAGGGGGCAGGGGCAATTTCAAAGACAGTCAGTGCAGAATTAAAATAAAAAAAATAGAATTACACAGTACACACCCCCGCTCCGCTGTGCCTACTAGCATAAGGGGGTTGTATTTTTCCCATTATCTGTGCCCCTTTCTGATGATCATGTGCTGGTCGGAGCGGAGGGAATATTTCTTCAGTTTCGGGCGCATGCCCATTCAGCTTCGCTTGCATGTTCTTCTGCCTTGGCTCAAATCCTGGCCAGGCACCTGCCTATCTCCTTGCCTTCCCTGGTGGAGTGATCTTCCTCCGCTCCCCATCCATTAGTAGCCGGGGCCCGAAGAGTGAGGCCCCATACACACGACCGAGTTTCTCGGCAGAATTCAGCCAGAAACTCGGTCGGAGCTGGATTCTGGCGAGAAACTCGGTCGTGTGTACACTTTTCAGCGAGGAAGCCGACGAGGAACTCTTCGGGCCGAAAAGAGAACATGTTCTCTATTTTCTCGTTAGTCAATGGGAAAAGTCGGCTTCCACACTGAACTCGACGAGGAACTCGATGTGTTTGGCACGTCGAGTTCCTCGGTCGTGTGTACGGGGCCAAATAGGTAGGGAGACCGCCGCTCCAGGTGAGCACAGGCAGGTAATCAATGTCCACTCAGGAATCACACGGGTGCTGGCAATGCATAGAATTAAGCAGGTGGGAGAATGGATGGACAGCCGCACTCCAAAAAGTCTTGTTGAAAAAAGACATGCTCTTTATTGTAAAAAGGAAAAAATGCACAGCACACAACAGCATACAGTGGGATAGACAGCTGACGCGTTTCGCATTAACAACTAATGCTTAGTCATAGCTATGACTAAGCATTAGTTGTTAATGCGAAACGCGTCAGCTGTCTATCCCACTGTATGCTGTTGTGTGCTGTGCATTTTTTCCTTTTTACAATAAAGAGCACGTCTTTTTTCAACAAGACTTTTTGGAGTGCGGCTGTCCATCCATTCTCCTACGGGGCCTAATACTTGAGAGGCTGTGAGGCAGGCGATGACGGGCAGAGAGTCGCTGATTGTTGCCATTACTAGTAAAGAAAAAATATGTCCCCGGATTTCATTTTAAAAATCTGGTCACCTTACCCTATAACAGTGTCTCGGTCTAGGGAAATAGCTAATTTCATTACTGCCTTCAAAGGAACAAGGAGCTGCGAGGGAACACAGGTAAGTATGAAGTATATTGGGAATGTTCTCTGAAGACATTGTTACATTGTGCTGAATGTTCAAGGTGACAGTTTCTCCTTAAAGTGTGTCACTGATTAGTTGCGAAAAGGGTTACATACCAGATCCTACTACAAAATCCCCAAAGCCGATGGTGCTCAATGTAATGAAGGCATAATATAATCCTTCCTCATATGACCAACTCTCAGTGGTTATAAATACCAGGGGTGGGATTGCAAGAAATACGATAATTCCCATCACAAGGAAAAATATGATTGTCAGGACCTTTGCTGTTTTCTAAGAGAAAAGAAAAAGTGCTGTTAATCATTACTCTAAAAGAGCTTTTATTACAGGAAATCAGGAGGCCAGCAATAGCATCTCTCATTTGTTTTAATGCTCCAGATTTCCTATAAAATGCACTGATATTCTGCATTGGCCTGCCTGTAATTCTGTAATCGTTCTGCGAAAACAATGGCCCAGGAAATATTGTATTTCCTAATTGTCAAGAATTTGTATGAATATTTATTTAAATGCCTATACACAAATGAGAATATATAAAAAAAATGTGTGTGTGTGTGTATGTATATATATATATATGGTCCAGCACTGTCATGTGGGGGCAGGGAGAGAGTTCTTTGCCCCCCCAGTCATAACAGCCCAACACTTAGACAAGGCTTTTTAACTTCTTTCTTCAGCATGGTCTTTGCTTGACACCTGGCATCCAGGGCAAGTGCCCCAGGCCGGGCCGGACTTACCATTGGGCTTGACTGGGCTCAATGGCCCCCGGACGGCAACCCCCCTTTTTTAATTTATTTTTTATAAAAAAAATATGTTATATATATATATATATATATATATATATATATATATATATATATATATATATATATATATATAATGTGTGTGTGTGTGTGTGTTTTTTATGTATTTTTTAAAAATGTTTTTTTTTTTTATTAAAGGGCCCAGAGGTTTCTTTTTATTAAAGGGCCCAGAGGTCCCCAGGGCCCCGGATGGCTAATATATTTTTATTTATTTTGTCTTTTTTTTTTTTCTCAATTTGCAGGTGAGAGGCATTCCCCCCCGCTCAAAACCCCCCCCCCCCCCAGGAGGAAGTGGAGTGGTGTGTATGTGTGTGGATGTCTGCTGAAGGGAAGAGAGACGACACATTCCGTGCACAGGTGAGAGGCACCCCCCCCCCCCCGCTCAACAACTTTAATGCGCCCCCCCCACTCAACAACTTTAATGCGCCCCCCCGCTCAACAACTTCAATTCGCCCCCTCAACAACTTCGACCCCCCCCAATTCTCGGCTCCATCCAGGGGGCCCCTTCAACACTCAAGCCCAGGGGCCCCCATCACCCTAAGTCCTGCCCTGGCCCCAGGTCTTCCAAAGTGTGCCCTAGGTCAGTGGTTCTGAACCCTGTCCTCAAGTACCCCCAACAGGCCATGTTTTGGGAATTTCTCTTAGATAAAATGGCTCTCCTACATAACCAAGCCATTGAATCTAATTTAAAAGCACTTGTGCAAGATAAAGGAAAACCTGCAAACATGGACTGTTGGGGGTACTTGAGGACAGGGTTGAGAACCACTGCCCTAGTTCTTCTGTGTAGTAACAGCTGCTATCCTCCTAAGAAGAATCCTGTAGACCAATATACTGTAGCACTGAACTTCGGTTGTATTTTTTGTTATTTTGCACATCCATTCTTATCTCCAGTAGTAGCTCAAATTTCCCACACATTTTAGAATTGTAGTTGGTTTATAATTTGTGATTTTAATTGTATTTTTATATAATATTTCAATCTAGATGGCCAAGTGTGTTCTGGGTGTTTAGGAACCCTAGCAGCATTTTAATGAGTGAAGCAATTAGGGAGTTTAAACAACATTTGTTACTATTTAACCCCTTATAGTTTACCCCAACCAACCTTAATTAACTTATTTTCTTTAACTATTTTCCTGATATTTTATTTCTATTTTTCGTACCACTAATAGTTAAACTTCTATTTTGTTCATTAAATGATTTTTGTGTCACGTTAAAAAAAAAGTGCAATCATTTTTTTTTACTTAAAGCGGGGGTTCACCCTTAGAGGGCACTTTTCCCCCTTAGCTTCCTGCTCGTTTTTACTAGGGGAATCGGCTGTTTATTTTAAAATATGTGCAGTACTTACCCGTTTACGAGATGCATCCTCTCCGTCGCTTCCGGGTATGGGCTTCGGGAATGGGCGTTCCTTCTTGATTGACAGTCTTCCGAGAGGCTTCCGACGGTCGCATCCATCGCGTCACGATTTTCCGAAAGAAGCCGAACGTCGGTGCGCAGGCGCAGTATAGAGCCGCACCGACGTTCGGCTTCTTTCGGCTACGAGTGACGCGATGGATGCGACCGTCGGAAGCCTTTCGGAAGACTGTCAATCAAGAAGGAACGCCGGCTCCCGAAGACCCATACCCGGAAGCGACGGAAGAAGATGCAGCTCGAAAACGGGTAAGTACAGCTCATATTTTAATACAAATAGCCGATTCCCCTAGACCGAACGAGCAGGAAGCTAAGGGGAGATTTTTTTTTTTTTTACAAATGGGTGAACTCCCGCTTTAAAGGAGTTGTAAATAAAAAATATTTTTTTGCTGAAATGACTCTTTACAGGGTATAGAGACATAATAGTTAACTGATTCCTTTTAAAAACTATTAAAAATAGATACAAATCAATCATATAATGTACCTGTAGTTTCTAGTTTCGTTTTTGCATGTTGTTTCCTGCCTCTGCTGTACAGAGCCACAGAGCCAATACAGGGCAGTGATGGTTTGGAAAACGAAACTGATTGGTGCTGAGGGGTTTTAGACACACAGTAGTCACACCTCCTTGATTAGTGACCACAGAGAGAAAGCTCCCAGTAGTGTGGTTATCAGGAAACAGACAACCAGGAAGTGTGGAGATCAGAGAATAATTACAGCAACTTGAGAGCAAAAACGAACAATGAGGACATGAAAACAGCACTGCATTAAGGTAAAAGAAGGTATTAAGATAAAAAAAAATCCTTTACAAACCCTTTAACACTGATCAAAGTAGAAAAAGTATCCCTTGGATAGTGTTGTTGCTTTTTTTTTTTTTTATTATAATGAGTATTGGAAGAAGGAATACAGGCAGAAATAATAAAACAAAAAAAACAAAAAGAAACAAACACACACACACACACACACCTCACCTTTTTTATTCCTTTTTTTGCCCAAAACTTTGCAAATAGTTTACACCAAAGGGAGAGATTTTTACCAATTTGACTGAGAACAATGATATTGAAGGGGATTCCAAACAGTGCATAGACCACACAGAACATCTGTCCACCTGGTGTTCTGGGGGCAATTGTCCCATAGCCTAAAAGAAAATAAGAAAAATAAGGTTTATTTTGAAATGCCTTCATAAGAAAAAATAAATACATTTGAGCTTGTGGCCCATAGCAAATATTTAGGATTCCTTTACCAATAAACTATCCTAAAAAAGGTTCCTCATGCTGTAAATGGACCTTCTTTAGTCATTGATCTTCAGCCAGCTAACACTGGGGCCCAATAATACTGCTGGTGCACATGAGAACAGTCACAGTAAGGCCTGCAAGGAGTAACGGACTATAGGACAGCTGTGTGGGCAATTCCTAAGGGCTCTGCCCCTCTAATGGCTATACATTATGGCCACAAGGCCCTCTCATCAAATTCAGCAAATCAGTATGGAAATCACACTGCATGGAAAGGACTTCTATGTCCCGGTTCAGTATGGCTCTGGACCTTGGCTCACCTGGCGGGACAACTTTAGTGTAGGTCACGAGGGCTTGGTGGTGCTGCTCCAGGCTGAGGCATAGGGCCCCAGTTGCATTTAGGATAGTAGAGCTGCCAGCATAAGAAAAATCATCAAGTGAGAGGGATGAAGCATAAGACCGCCCCTCACCATAGCTGATCCTAGTATGGATGTATATATGTGAAAGCCTCAGTCAATGCCGCTTCTCGGGCCATGACCCCTGGCATGTTTTCTCCCTGTCCACCAGGGCTTAATAATAGGGGTGGGTATATTGAGCCACGGTCTTATGCTTTAGTGATCATAGCAAGTACCTTACCAAGCTGTCCGCTGCCAGAATGCACACAGGCTCTTCATACAGGGAGAGCACGTCTGCCAGCTCTTGCGGGGGGGGGGGGGTTTCCACTCTCCCTTTTTCTCCTCACTGACTCCAATGTAATGCGAGCGGTGCTCGCACACAGACTTCTGCCCGCACTGCTCTCTCCCCTGTGTCCCTATTGGCAGAGAGGGGGATCCAATTAGGAGGCCAGCAGCAGACAATCACTCTGGGACATGGAGTTCCATCACCAAACTGCCTCATTATGCTCAAAGGGGTTGGAACTACAAATCCCAGCCTGCTCTGCAAAAGAAGGGACTGGCTAAAGACTCCATTTTGAGAACTCTGATGGGAGATCATGATGAGGCCAACGGACATATCCAAGGGAACTGCTGGGATCCTCCGAGAAGCCATCCTGCCAAAAGAGGCCAGGGATGGTTCCAGAGACTGCTGTGAGACGGGCGTCCCACAAGAGAGACCTCCAGTGCATCGGAGGGCAAGAGGTGACCGTGTCGCAAGGTGACCAGGCGGACCGCTGAAGTACTACCTGCCAGGACATCCCTCCTTTGGTCACAGGACTGGTGAAAGGGCAAACTGCCCACTTTGCGGTCACACTACCCACTTTTGAACACTGTAGGTAGACATTATAGTTTGGAAGCGCAGAGAGGACCTGTTACTGCCAGATCAAATCCTCTGTGCTGCCTAGTGATTGCCTTTTAGCTGGATGAGAATTTAGTGACTTCTGTGAGCTCCAACTGCCGGTGAAGACGTTTACAAGGCCTTGTCCTGCTATTCTGCAGTCAACTTCTTCAGACAGCATCCTTGTAAGCACCAGGATGGACCCTGCTGCCTTGATCCAGTGGTGTGAAAAAGAAGGCATCCACTCAGAGTCGAGTGTGGTGATCGAGCTCCCTGGGGAGACCTGGACTGAAAATCAAATCAGTCAGGCAGTGAAGACGTTGTCCCCAGAAATGAAGGTGTAGGCGATTAATGTTAAACCAGACCATGGGACCTCCTACACGCTGCTAGAATGGAAGCAAGTATTTCCCCCAAAAAATTGAGGGACCAGTGTGCAATTGGCTAACAAGACTGACTTCTGTCTCACCCAGCTAAACACACAAGACATGTGTCCTGCCAGTTCTAGCCAAGTCAAGCCTACAGAGAAAGATGTCCCTTCTGCGACCCCTCTGGCCAACATTGGCCCAGAGTTCTTTGCTGCCCTGGGAGACTGTGTGTCAAAATGCCAGAAAGACACTCCAACCTACTCTGGAACTGGGTATCCCAAACTCAGGGTCTTTTCTGGAAGGCAGACAGTGCCTACAGGGGAGGGCAATTTTGAAGAGTGGCTGGACCAGGCCACCCAGGCCTTGGATGAATGAGACATTCCTGAGACCCACAAGAACAATCACAGAGAGTTTAAGGAGGGCCTGCCTCAGAAGCCATCCGCAATTTGAAGCTCAGCAAGCAAAATTATATCGCCCAGGACTATCTAAACATTCAGTGGGATGCGTTTGGGCATACAGAGGTGGTTTCTGATCTCATACAAGTTGCAACACACCTACCAAAATGAGGGAGAGAAGTTATCTGACTACATGAGACGGTTGGACAAGATTATGCACCAAAGCTTGTTGAAGAAAGTTTTAGACCCCCCTAAGGTGGATGAGGTCCATGCCCAACAAAGTCTTGAGAGGTGCCCAGCCCTTGGACCCCCATCACGCTCCTGCTGAGGACCCAGCAAGATGGTGGCATCTTGAAGTAGTGAGATCTGATCCGGATTGTGTGGGAAGAGGAGGCCATGCTTGAAAGCAAGAAGAGTCAGAGGGTGGAATCTATTGTTGGAATCAGAGTGGCCAGTGCAGCGGATAGCGACCCTGAGGTTGAGCTCCTTAAGACTCAGGTGTCGCAGCTGATAGAGATGATGGCCCTGCTGACCGTTGAGTCCAAGAAGTCCTCAAACTCTACGGTTGCTCAGATGGAGAAGCCAGCAAATCAAGTAATCTGCTTCAACTGTGGAGGAATGGAACATTGGTGGGTGTGTCAGAGCTAGCTCCAAGAAAAATAACAACGCAAGGAGACAGCCGCGAAAGTCCAAACCTTTGCAGAAGACTCCCGTTGTTGCCTCTGAGCGACCCAGTGTCTCCTTTCCTTTGACACATGCTGTCTGGCATTGGAGAGTCAGTGCACACCAGACTCCCAGAACTCAGCATAGACTTAAGCCGGATCAGAATTTCTACAAGAAAGGATCGTGGATACAAGCCACCACTTCCTCCAAGTTCCCTGACAAGCTGGTGAGACCTTTTCTTGTTGTCCCCATCCAAGTAGAGGGAATGTACACCAAGGCTCTTCTGGATACTGGATCCTTCTCTAGAGACTTCTATGACAAGCACCTGCCATTGCAGAAGTTGGAAGAGCAGGCGATATGGGGCATTGGGACTCAGAACATCCCCTATGATGGCTATCTACCAGTCAAGCTGATCTTTGATCCCTCCATGGCTGGGAAAGCTGAGACTTTTGACACTTTGGCAGTGGTCTGTCCTCACCCACTAGGGGTCAGTAAGAGTTCTCTCATCCTAGGGACCAACACTGATCTTGTCAGAAGACTGTTGACACCTCTTGTTCTGGAGCCGGACACTTCAAATACAACTGTGCACTCCATGTTGAGACAAGACTACCAAAAACCTGTTACAAGAACAGAAGGCCCCAGCTGAAGGAGTGAGAAAGATCTGGCGCTTGGACCGGTTTGAGAAGGTGTTACAGCCTGGTGAAGGGGCCTGTTTACGAGCCTCTATCATGCTAAAGTGGAAGCAACCGGGATCTTTCATGGTCCTCGAAGTGGACGAACAGAGAGAAGACATGGGAGTAGAGCATTCCCGAAGTGCTTTCAACCAAAGCGTTGCAAAGAAGTCACGGGAAGATCTTGGTTAGTGTCCACAACATAACAGCCTCTCCAGTGAAGATGTCAGCTCGGATGTTGCTGGGACATGTGAATCCAGCCACCCCAGTCTCACCGTCTGATTTGGAGGGGAGAGCAAAGAATGGGATCCCTGTTAAAGTTCTATCTGAAGAACACTCCTCTCTCACCTGAATGGAAAGAAATAGCCAAGACTCAGCTCCTGAGATGGCAGGCTGCATTCTCGAAGAGTGAGTTTAATGTGCAGTGTGCAAAGAGCGCCAAACCCCGGATCCCTCTACAAGTCAAGAAGATAAGCCGCTCAGAGAGAGTCCGATGGATTCCTTTAGGGAACTTGGAAGACCTGCGTGAACAACTGGCAGAACTGAAGAGAGCAGGCATCATCCGAGAGTCCCAAAGTCCATATGCTTCCCCGATAGTGGTGGTACGGAAGAAGAATGGGTCACCGAGGCTGTATATTGACTACCGGACGCTGAACGGAAGGACCATTCCCAACCAATATACCACCCCAAGTATCGAATATGCCTTGCAGAGCCTGTTAGGGACAAAATGGTTCAGTGTGCTGGGCTTGAAGAGTGGGTGTTACCAAATCCCCATGCATCCTGAGGATTGGAAGAAGACCACTTTTATTACCTCGTGGGATTCTTTTAACTCGACAGCATGCCTCAAGGCCTATCTGGTGCCCCTGCCACCTTCCAAAGACTAAATGGAGAAGACCGTGGGCGATGTGAACCTGATCAAAGTGTTGGTGTATCTAGACATCATTGTCTTTGGTAAGACCTTGAAAGAACACGAAGAGTGCTTAGAGAAGGTCCGGAAGAGACTCCATGACGAGGGGGTGGAAGCTCTGGAGAAGTGCCAGTTTTATCGGGCAACTACCTTGACCACATTGTCTCTGCCAACAGAGTGGTCCCTGTCCCCCAGAAGCTAGAAGCTGTCACCTCCTGGCCGAGGTCTACTAATGTGACTGAGCTTAGGTAATTTCTGGGATTGTGCTATTATTACAGAAGATTTGGCACGTGATTCACTAAAATAGCTTGTTCACTTAATAAGCTACTGAAAAAATGAAGAGGAAGATGATGACTTAGATCTGACGAAGCCTGTCAGACCAGCTGGAGGGCCCAGAAAACCAAGAGAGTCCATTCAGAAACAATAGACTCCGAAGTGTGAAGAGGCTTTTAGGCATTTTAAATGGAGTGCACAGGACTAGTTAACTCCTTGGGGAGTGTGGTGGGTTTTGTAATTGGGGGTGAAGTGGTTAATTAACTAACACTTCCATTACCCAGTAATGTGCAGCATGAAGGGGTTAATGTACTTATACTGGCCACTGATGCATTAGTGATCCATGGCAGTGTTAATTAACACCTTTGTGCTGCATTAGTGGTCAGTGTCAGTGTTAATTAACCCATTCATGCTGCAAAACAAAAGGGGTTAATTAAAGGGGTTGTAAAGGTAAATGTTTTTTCACCTTAATGCATCCTATGTATTAAGGTGAAAAAACATCCGACAGTATCGCCCCCGAGCCCCCGTTTTACTTTCCTGACCCCTCGAAAGTCCCGCGCTCGCCCCCGTCATCCTTCTCGGTTCTCAGCCTGGACGTTGATTGGCTACACTGGATGGATTGAAAGCAGCGCAGCCATCAATCACATCCAATAACGCAGTGCCGGAGGGCGGGGCCGAGTGATACAGTCGGTTGCTATGGCCGCCACTGTATCACGGAGAGCGCCAGCAAGAGCTTTCCACCATGCGAGCTTGGTTGCATAAGGGTGGAAAGCTCTAGCGGGGGGAGCCGAGACAGCTACCGAGGGACCCCAGAAGACCAGGTTCGGGGACACTCTGTGCAAAACGAGCTGCACAGTGGAGGTAAGTATTAAGCCTCGTACACACGCTCCGTTTACTCGGCAAGAACCAGCAAGAAAACTGCTGGCAGAGCTTTCTTGCCGAGTATACCGAGCGTGTGTACGAGGCTTTCAGGTTTCTCGAGAAGAAAACTGCCCTGAATCTAGACGAGAAAAATAGAGAACATGTTCTCTATTTTTCTCGTCGTGAGATTCTCGGCAGTTTTCCTGCCGAGAAACCCGAGAGTGTGTATACTTGCCTGTCGCCGTGGAAACCCGCGCATGCTCGAAATGACTGACGCATGCGCGGTAGCTTCCTAGGCATAGGTAGGGTGCAGCAAGATGGCGGCGACAGCATCGAATGTGACGAGCGCATGCGCGTCGTATGCAGTGATGTCACTGCGTTCTTTCCTTTCAAGAGAACCGCGGTTCTTTTGAAAGGAGAGTACACTCGGGCAGCAAGAGATTCTTGCCAAGAATCTCGTCAGGAAAAACTTTTTTTATCTTGACGAGATTCTTGCCCGTGTGTACAGGGCTTAACATGCTTGTTATTTAAAAAAAAAAAAAAAAATCTTTACTGATCCTTTAACATTGACACTGACCACTAATACAGCACAAAGGGGTTAATTACACTGCCACTGGCCACTACTGCATTAGTGATTAATGGCAGTGTTAATTAACCCCTTTGTATTGCAGCATGACTGGTTTAGTTAATTAACACTGCCATGGATCACTACTGCAGTAGTGGCCAGTGGCAGTGTAATTAACCCTTTTGTGCTGTATTAGTGGTCAGTGTCAATGTTAAAGGATCAGTAAGGTTTTTTTTTTTTTTTAACTAACCCCATTGGTTTTCCACATGAATCCCCATCATTGGTGCAGTAGTTGCAATAATAAGGTGGTCAGTGGCAATATGCCATTTTAAAACTCTGCAGCATGAAGGAGTCAATTAAACACTGACACTGGACACTAATGTAGCACAAAGGGGTTAATTAACACTGCCATGGATCACTAATGCATCAGTGGCCAGCATAAGTACATTAACCATTTTGTGCTGTATTAGTGGTCAGTTTCAGTGTTAATTAGCTCCTTCATGCTGCAGTTTTAAAATAGCATATCGCCTCTGACCACATTTGCTGGGGGTTATTATTGAAACTACTGCACCAATGATGGGGATCATTGGAGAAAATGAGAAAATTAGTTATTAGTGCGGAAACTGACACCAGTGCTGGGGTCATTATTATGTACACTGGTACAGATGCTGAATTTTTTATTCTAGAAATCTGGGGGTTATTAATGCAGAAAGTTGCTAGTTGCTTGATAGTTGCTAATGGCACTACTGTTGCCATTAAATGAAGTGTTTGTATGTGAAAAGATTATTGGGGGGAGGGGGTGACACCATGTTTTACTGCCCCAGGTGACACCAACCCTAGTGATGCCACTGTACTCCACTGTACTGTACTAGCAGTACTCCACTGTTTTACCTGCAAATATCTTGACTTGTGTTATTGTGAAGAATTCCTTTGCTGAGTTGGCGCTGTTGCCTAAAATGCAGCAGATTTATTACCTCCTCTTTGTGACAATATCTTCTTTAAACTGTTCTAGTAAATGTTATCAGACTATAAAATGCAAAGAGTTGTCTGACTTATTGCTTTGAAGTGATGCAAAAATGTCTGAACCCAGAGTGTCAGGCGAGTTGGAATGTTCATCGGGTCATGGCAGTGTAGATGAGCAGGTAAATCCAAGCAGCCTTGCTACATTTTATATATATATATATGTGTGTGTGTGTGTGTGTGTGTGTGTATGTATATATATATATATATATATATATATATATATATATATACAGGGAGTGCAGAATTATTAGGCAAATGAGTATTTTGACCACATCATCCTCTTTATGCATGTTGTCTTACTCCAAGCTGTATAGGCTCGAAAGCCTACTACCAATTAAGCATATTAGGTGATGTGCATCTCTGTAATGAGAAGGTGTGTGGTCTAATGACATCAACACCCTATATCAGGTGTGCATAATTATTAGTCAACTTCCTTTCCTTTGGCAAAATGGGTCAAAAGAAGGACTTGACAGGCTCAGAAAAGTCAAAAATAGTGAGATATCTTGCAGTAGGATGCAGCACTCTTAAAATTGCAAAGCTTCTGAAGTGTGATCATCGAACAATCAAGCGTTTCATTCAAAATAGTCAACAGGGTCGCAAGAAGCGTGTGGAAAAACCAAGGCGCAAAATAACTGCCCATGAACTGAGAAAAGTCAAGCGTGCAGCTGCCAAGATGCCACTTGCCACCAGTTTGGCCATATTTCAGAGCTGCAACATCACTGGAGTGCCCAAAAGCACAAGGTGTGCAATACTCAGAGACATGGCCAAGGTAAAAAGGCTGAAAGACGACGACCACTGAACAAGACACACAAGCTGAAACGTCAAGACTGGGCCAAGAAATATCTCAAGACTGATTTTTCTAAGGTTTTATGGACTGATGAAATGAGAGTGAGTCTTGATGGGCCAGATGGATGGGCCCGTGGCTGGATTGGTAAAGGGCAGAGAGCTCCAGTCCGACACAGACGCCAGCAAGGTGGAGGTGGAGTACTGGTTTGGGCTGGTATCATCAAAGTTGAGCTTGTGGGGCCTTTTCGGGTTGAGGATGGAGTCAAGCTCAACTCCCAGTCCTACTGCCAGTTTCTGGAAGACACCTTCTTCAAGCAGTGGTACAGGAAGAAGTCTGCATCCTTCAAGAAAAACATGATTTTCATGCAGGACAATGCTCCATCACACGCGTCCAAGTACTCCACAGCGTGGCTGGCAAGAAAGGGTATAAAAGAAGAAAAACTAATGACATGGCCTCCTTGTTCACCTGATCTGAACCCCATTGAGAACCTGTGGTCCATCATCAAATGTGAGATTTACAAGGAGGGAAAACAGTACACCTCTCTGAACAGTGTCTGTGAGGCTGCGGTTGCTGCTGCACGCAATGTTGATGGTGAACAGATCAAAACACTGACAGAATCCATGGATGTCAGGCTTTTGAGTGTCCTTGCAAAGAAAGGTGGCTATATTGGTCACTGATTTGTTTTTGTTTTGTTTTTGAATGTCAGAAATGTATATTTGTGAATGTTGAGATGTTATATTGGTTTCACTGGTAAAAATAAATAATTGAAATGGGTATATATATATTTTTTGTTAAGTTGCCTAATAATTATGCACAGTAATAGTCACCTGCACACACAGATATCCCCCTAAAATAGCTAAAACTAAAAACAAACTAAAAACTACTTCCAAAAATATTCAGCTTTGATATTAATGAGTTTTTTGGGTTCATTGAGAACATGGTTGTTGTTCAATAATAAAATTAATCCTCAAAAATACAACTTGCCTAATAATTCTGCACTCCCTGTATATATATATATATATATACAAATATATATACACACACACACATATAAAATATAGATATTATGCAAAGTGGTTGGAGGGAATGGCAAAGATGTTTTTATGACAAATTATATGAGCAGACTGCAGTTCCTCTTTAAATGACAGTACGACTAAGGGCCCTTTCACACATACGGACAAACGGTCCGTTTATTACAAGTCAGTTTACAGACTTGTAATGTATCCCTATGGGATTGCAGTTGTTAGCGGATGATGCATCCGCTAACGTCCGCATCCATCCGCCTCCGCAAAGATCCGCTTTTGCGGACGGAAGAAAACCCTATTTTTCTTCCGTCCGGCGGAGCGGATCGGATGAATACGGACACACGGTCCGTATTCATCCGATTCCCCATAGGGGAGAGCGCAGGAGAGACAGGGCGGTCTCTGCACTGTGTGCGGGGACCGCCCTGTCCGCCGACAGCTCAGCAGGGATTTACGGAGGAATCCCCGCTGAGCCAAACGGGCTAACGGAGCGGATCAATACGGATCCGCTCCGTGTGAAAGAGCCCTTACAAGAAAAATGCAGAAACAAAAAGTGCAGATCTTACCTATGGTGGTAACCACTGTTCCAGAAAAAAAGAAGGCGCTGCCAAAATCCCAGTTAGTGTGGTGGATTGGGGTGCTGTTCTCTGGATTCCCAAGAGGATTTATTCCCTGTTTGACTGCTTCTGTAACAACCTGATTTAAAAACACATTTTAGTGGCATGCACTGCAAATTAACGGTTCTGATACACTATAGGCTCAAATCACAAAGCTACTACACCAGGATAAAGGGTACTTAATTTTCAATTGAATTCAATGAAATTTGAAAATTACAGTCACTCTTAAAACAAACAAAGTCTGTTTCCAGTTAAAATAGAAATACTTTATCCTTGTGCTAAGGGCCTGTTCACACATAAACATGCATGCACTTCGGCCCCAGAAGGTTTTACCCCCTCTATGACCAGGCCATTTTTTTGTGATATGGCACTGCGTTGCTTTAACTGACAATTGCGCAGTCATGTGACTCTATACCCAAATAAAATTGAGGTCCTTTTTTTCCCCACAAACAGAGCTTTCTTTTGGTGGTATTTGATCACCTCCTGTGGTTTTAATTTTTTGTGCTATAAAAAATAAAATAAAAAATAATAATAATAATCTTCAAATTGATTCATCAATTTAGGCCAATATGTATTCTGCTACATAATTTTGGTAAGAAAAAATCCCAATGAGCGTTAATCGATTAGTTTGCATAAAAGTTTGTGTCTACAAATTTGGGGTTATATTTAGGGAATTTGTATTAATTTATTTATTTTTACTAGTAATGGCGGCGATCAGCGTTTTTTTTTTTTACTGGATTGCGGCGGGCAAATCTGACACCAAGTGACACTTTTTGGTGACTAGTGACACCAAAACAGTGAACAGTGCAAAAAAAAAAGAATAAAAAAAGGCACTGTCACTGTACAAATGACATCAGCAGGGAAGGAGTTAACATCAGGGGAAAGCAAAGGGTTAATTGTGTCCCTAGGGGGTGCTTTCTAAATTCCCCCCCCTCCCTCTGCTCGCTGACACTGCATAATGCGAGCGCTCACACAACCACAGGCGCCCGATCTGCTGCTTCCCCTGCATCCTCATTGGCACGGAGAAGAGCGAGTTGCAGAAAGGACTCCATGAGCACTGTGGGGGAGGGGAGGCCCAAGCCTTCATCTCAGTTACTGAAAAAACAGACTGATTTCTCCCGTCCCTAGGACAGGAGAACCAGCCTGTAAATTCCGAGAGTGGTGACTGCAAGCTGAGCCGAGTGTCAGTCTATGACACTCTTTTACAGCCCAGCGAGTCCAGCCACCTCCCCCCCCCCACTCTCCCCACATATGAGCAGGGAGGAATACAGCTCCTCCTCTTCCTCCTCCTTTCAGTCCTGCCCACACTATCCTGGTGTGCTGTATCTGAAGAGAGGGGATGTGTGGGCGGGAAATATGAAAATCAGCAGCATGTGTGTGAATGATGCCTGAGATTCTAGCCTGGACTGTGGGTAAGTGTGTGCACTGCAGACTGCAGTACACTGTAATCACTGAACTGCATTATCTCCATCCCTTCTCTCCCACTTCTGTCTCCCTCCCCCTCTCCTGTTCTGTCAAGACATTCACAATTTACTTTCTGTAACAGTCACCACCGTTTACGATACTCCATTCCATCGCCCCACGACAGCTTATCCGACAGTCCAACAGACATCAGACACGACCCATTTCATTTCCCAGAATAACCGAGACAACACAAGCTCTGGTACTGGTTCCAAAATGAATGAATGAATCCTTTAATGGTAACTTAGCTTTCTTATATACAGTACAAGCATGTTACAGTTAATCACAGGGACAAAGACACACTCCACCCACACATCACACAATGGGGGGCTTCATACACATTCTTTTAGATAATGACATTCCGATGAGTTAATTACTACTCATTACCCAGACGGTGTGGCTCCGCATTTAGAGGGGTTAATTACTACAGCTTGACAAGTCACATTCCACAATGAACAGGTCTTAGGAGCAGACCTAATTAGCACAATGGACACAAAACAGTATTAGCATCACACAATAGACTGTCTAGGAGCAGACTCAATTAACACCTCAAAAGCATGTGTCCCCACATTGAATGAAAACACTCTATTGACCTGTCGGAGTCAGACTTTAACAACTTGTAATATTTCAAGATATCCTGCAAAACATGAATTATAAGTAATGTCCCATCGCATGTAATTTATCATTATCATTTCTCAGTCACCCTATGCCCAAAAGGGGCACAGGATGACCCTAGACCCAAGAGTCATTAGTGACATTGGCACAGGAGTACCCCCCATCCTTCAAAAGTCTCTGGGTGTCACAGGCCATTCTGTTACACTTTCACTTTCAGTTAGGCAGGTAATATACAGTGCAAATTTCAATCCTACATCCACAGATTGCAGGAAAGAAACTTGCATGATTCCCCCATCAACACAGACAGTGCTGACGGGAATATCCCTCCTGCCCAGCAATTGTATTCTCCCGACAAACAGTGATTATCACTAGTGGCTATACAGCAACCACTAGTGATAATCATAAGAGAATCTGCCTATTAATGGTTCAAATCTCAGCCAGTTCCTGCTGAACCAGCTGAGATTTAAACTGTCTATGGCTGGTCTTATCTCTTAGGCAGCCCATACATTGATCACTTTTTTTCATTCAACTATTAGGTTGAATGAAAAAAAAAAGGAAATGATCCAATTCCCCCATCTACACATTATAGGGGAATGGGGGAATCCTCCCAGTGTGGACCAGTGCTGGAATAACCAGAGTTGCTGTCCTGTCCTGGCTATTCACAGCGCTGGTCTCTGTCTCCATGGCAGCGACGGCAGCACATTGGAACCCAGAGCTGGTTACTTTATGGGGCTGATGTACAGGAGGGCCAGCACAATTTGTTGTTAGAGATGGGCTGGGCATGTTCAAAAATCCACATGCCAGAGCCTGCCAGGAAGCCCACACTGCACAGCGCCAATCACAGGCAGTGAGACATTTCCCGGTCCGCTGCTGCACAGATCAGGAAATGTCTCACTGCCTGTGATTAGCGCTGTGGAGTGTTGGCTTCCTGGCGGGATTGGGCATGTGGGATTTCAAACACACCCAAGCCCATCTCTATTGGCTGTAGACAGTTGAGCTCCCTGCACATTGCTTAGCAGCAGTAGAGCCTTCTCTGACATGCTGATCGTGATGCAATCCAGGTGATGCTCCCAGTCAAATCCTAGTGTTAAATATTAGTGATTTTATTGATCAAAGCCCACACTTTACAGGCATAGAGCCCACATGGCTGCTGAACATACGGTTGATTATATATATGTGGTTGTACTCTTGATGCTAATAAATACTGTGTTTATTAGATCTGACTGGGAGCATCACCTGGATCACATCCCGATCAGCATGTCAACAGAGAAGGTTATACAGCATTACTGCTGCTAGGTGACCAGCTGGGGGCTCGGCTCTCTATAACCAATAGTGCCAGCCTTCCCCTGCATGCACCCATAATGTCACCAGCACTAGGTCCTAATAGACTGCCGCCGCTGCCAAGGAGACAGATGCCAGACCAGCGCTGTCAATAGCAGGGACAGGACAGCTGGGGAACCCCACAGTGGCAGAACACCAGGGCCCGGTGGCAAGACAACCTTTGCAACCCTGAAAGTTCTCCCACTGCTTTGGACCCATATATTTTCTTGGTGTGCTGGTGACATATATCTCTTGTTTTCTGCAAGAAAAGGAAGGGAGCTCACTGCAGAACATGTAAAAAGGGCCAGTTGTGGGATCGTAGTAAAGGGCCCCAGGAGATATATATATATATATATATATATATATATATATATAATTGCATTTTATAGTTGGCCCCCCTACTTTTGTCCCTGTCCCCCCATGTGCCCCCCCTAAATATGAAAGCTGGAGACGCCACTGTAAAGCAATAGGTTCACTTTAATGCTGACCCCTGCAGTAGCACATACCTACCCTATCCTTTTGATTCATTGCTACCTAAAGTTGGCCATCAGCCTCAAAATTGAGTTTTCTTTCTTCCAGTGCAAATTGAAATGGCCTTTTTTATTTTTTTATTTTTACTGGTTTACAATATTTTGAAGAGTATTGTTTTTTTTAATTGTAGATGCCATTCTTGCTCAAGCGAGAATGAGGTGTACCTGCGCCTTCAGATTCCTGGGATATGCACATCACATATCCATGGAGGCTGCTTGAGCAGAGGCAGCTGGTCTCCCAGTGATATCAGAGGGAAAGAAGATGGTGGTGCAGGACCCAAACTTTAGCACATATGTAACGGGTGTATCGCAATCAACGTTTTCACGCGTAGGCGCCCCCCGACGCATGAGTTCACGTTCTTACTTATATATGTGGGGACTTTTTTTGGGGGGGGGGGATTTTATGTGCTCGGGTGTAACAATTTTTTTGCTAATGGATTGATTGATTTTAGGTGACTGGTTCTCTTTATTGAGACATGCAGGGTCTAAAAAGACCCTGACTGTCTCCTCTGGGCTCCGCTGAATGTTTTGCAATGCAGATTGCATTGCATTGCAAAACAATGCTACTAATGCTGACCCGGAAGTGTAATAATTTAGTTTGGGTACAGTGTAGCATGACCGCGCAATTGTCTTTCAAAGTGCAACAGCGCTGAAAGATAAAAATTGGTCTGGGCGGGAAGGTGTATAAGTGCCCTGTATGGAAGTGGTTAAGGTAGATATTAAAGGTAAAAAAACATATTTTTGTTATTTTCTATATAATAAGGAGAGACCACTGCTTGCATACAGCGAACATGGGTCCTCCTATGCTGCAGTCTAGAACAGGGACAGGCTTTTCTTCTCCGTTACTGTGGCTGCATTTTAATGGAAACAAGCTGTAAGATTTTGTTTTGATGCACTTGGAATGTATTTAGCTATATTTATCCTAAAACGTTTAATTAGACTTTCATCTGGCAAGAACAACATCTAGTGGTTACTTTTTCATCTCATCATTTACAGTCCTAATGCACATGCTATAAATAAAGTAAAGGACTCTATAAAAAAAAACAAGTTAAAAGTAAGGGATGTTTTAAATGTTCTGTGCTTGACTTATTCGCATCTGAATATTTGAGCAGAAAAGAATTTATGCAGCATGTAACCAAGAAAATGTTTTGTTTATATCCATATATGTACCAATCAATATTTGTATGCAAAGTTGTTAAAACCTTGCTTTGCCCCGTGTCAAACTGATGCAGTGCGAATTTAAAGCGGTACGAATTTGCATTGCAATGCGAAATCTTCTCAGCAAATTTGCGAGGGGAGTGGTCACATCTGTGATTTTATTTTCTATAAAATCTAGGCAAAAAATATTATTTATTCTTAATAATTCGCAGTGATGTGACCAATGGACTGCGATTTTAACCCGTTCCCATAGAAGTCTATGGAGCTGAAATTCGCACCGCACAAAACTCACACAGGACCCTTTTTTTGAACCGGTTCAAATTTGCACAGCCTTCATTAGACGGAATGCTTTACATGACATGTGAATCCATGTTTTTCAGATCACATCTGATCTGTCTTCATCTCAGCTATGCCTCTATACTATACCAGTCGCAGCTGTTGCTCCAAATTTTTTGGGGGGCGCAAACAAACTGAAAAATTCAGAAAAAAAAAACGTACATCAAGCGCATCCACTGTGCCCATAAAACGCAGCCACTGTGACCCCGCCATCTGCTTGGAACTTACCCTGTCTCGGTGGGGCATCAGTGACGGAGATGAGCGGGGTCATTCATGCGTCTCCTCCTGTTCTCATCTCCCATCCAATAGCGGCGGCTGTTTTTTCAGCCAATCGGGTGATGGGTAACAGACCCTAGCACCTGATTGGTGGAGAGGTGGTTCAGTGTTAGGAAAGCAAATATTCCTTTGCTTTCCTAACACACCTGGGTGAACTGCAAGCGCCAAGAATGGTGCTCGCAGTTCACCTATTTTGAAGCCTATAAGAGCTTATGGCTCTAATCAGGTGTTTCAAAATCACCCCCCCCCCCCCCCCCCCACCGCTGGCAGAAAAGGGGTCGGACGCCTGAATAGGGGGTGGCAGCGGCAGCCGTGGATGGATAGATTGATCATAGAGAGGGTGGCTGGAGAGAGGGGGCGGTGCCCATGTGCCCTTATGGACCCACAGCCACTGCTCTATACAGAGCATAAATGGCACAGAAACCCTAAAAGATATGTTGGTTATTCCCAAAACAAAGTTCTATGAGTTTGTTCTTTTTCAGGTGCTGACAGTTGAAGTCTAATGCCGCGTACACACGACCATTTTTAATGGTCTAGAAAAAACAAAGTTTTTTTCAACCCGATTATTGTTAAACCGGCCTTGCCTACACACAATTGCGGGGAAAAAAATGCTCTAGCAAAGCGCGGTGACGTACAACACGTATAAAGGGGAAGTTCCATTTGGATGTCGCCACCCTTGGGGCTGCTTTTGCTGATTTCGTGTTCGTAAAAGACGATTTGCGCTTTTCAGTCTGTTACAGCGTGATGAATGTGCCATCTCCATTACGAACGCTAGTTTTACCAGAACGAGCGCTCCCGCTTCTGAGCATGCACGTTTTTTTTCACGTCGTTAAAGCCCACACACGACCATTTTTTACGACGTTAAAAACGACAACGTTAAAAACAACGTGAAAAATTATTGCATGTTCGAAATTTTTTAATGCCCATTTTTTACATCGTGAAAAATGCTCTGGAGCCCACACACGATCGTTTTTAATGACATTAAAAAAAGTCATTTTTTACATCCCAAAAACGGTCGTGTGTACGCGGCATCATTGGTTGTTATGAAGTATTGGATCACTTTTACCTTTTCATATTGTGTTTTTAAACAGTGGCCTGGATTCAAGAAGCAATTGCGCCTGTGTAACCATAAGTTACACAGCGCAATTGCTTACTTGCCCCGGCGTAACGAATGCTCCTGATTCAGGAACCTCGTTACGCAGACTGCAGCCTAAGATATGCGCGGCATAAGGCTCTTATGCCCGCATATCTTAGGCTGCATTCTTGCGATGGCCGCTAGGTGGCGTTCCCGTTGTGCTCAGCGTATAGTATGAGGTAATTGAGGTAAGTCAAGGAGGACTGCACTGAGGTAAAGGAAGCTATTTAGGGAAAGGTTTTTTTACCTTTACAACCCCTTTAAGGATGAATTAAAACACACACACACACACACAAACACACACACCACCACCACCTTTCCATATGTAGCACCCTCTAGTGTGCTAGAATGTTAGTGTAGGGAAATTTTAGTTTGACTCAGGGCCATTCCTGGACTATGAATCTGGGTCAGGGTTTAGTGATTCTGGGCTGGGTGACTCATTCTAGCAGCTTTTCCCTGTTTTCTGTAACATTGGAGTATGTCGTGGACATATTGGGTGGATGCTAGGATTAGCTGCTTGGAATATTTATGAGGACCTCAGTCAAACCCAGTCCCAGTGAAAGACTGGCAGGGGGCAGGCCACCTCATAAATGGGTTATGAGTCATGCCAGGGGGATGAGAGTTGGGTGGAAGCTGGAGATTGAGTGCTGAGATGACTGCCAGTGAACCTTGAGGATACCTCCTAGCCTGGGGGGGGGGGGGCGGATTGTGACCTCAGGCCTGGAAGATTCCTACCAAAAACACATGGAGGAAGCCCTTCCTGGAGGCATGGAAGCAAGGAGAGCGGACAGCAGGAGGAGGTCAGCATGTCTGGGAGATCCCCTAAGAGTCATCTGGGGGGCTGGTGAGTGTCAGTCTGGAGGACTGTGGGAATAAGTTAGCCTGGAGTGCTAGCGAAAGGGGCAGCTGCAGCCAGGCAGCTTGACAGTGCCTGAAGCTTGACAGTGCCTGACAGTGCCTGACAGTGCCTTCAGTGCCTGAAGCGGTCAGTAGCCAGAGGAATGATGCAAGCCAGACACTAAAGTACTACACACCTAAGGGATCTCGGGTTCCTGCCTGTAATGGGCTTTTGCTTCACCTGACTAAGTGACTGTCGGGACTCGAGCAATTAGTGTTCCAGCAACCATGTGTGTGCGCAGGATTGAAGGAGAAGCTGTATCTAGAGACTGTATATAGGAAGAGTTGTCCCTGAAGTTGTTGTGGTTGAAGCCAAATGGGCTTCACTTTAATCCCCAGGTAATTCTACCGTATATATGTATATTGTGTTTTTTTTTTTTTTAGTATTTGTGTTAGAAATGGCAATAAAAAGTAATTAAATTATTGGCTCTATGGTGTTTATTGACCTTTCTCTTTGGATCTTTACTTTACGTGTTTGTGTTTGTTCTCTAATGGTTCACTTCACCTGCCACACTTTCGTTCACTTCCAACCCCCCCCCCCCCTTTTCTCTCCATCAGCTTAGTTAACTACTTTAAAGTTTACACCATATATGTGTATTTGTTACAGAAGCCTACACTTTTTAACCTAGATTCTACCCATAGGTAAGAGTGCTAAGACCATAGGTTTCTTTGTTCTCTCTCTTCCTGTTTTAGTAGCTATAATTTACGATCAAATTATTATAGATACTTCCAGTGCACAGCTGCTCCTGATGAGTGGAAACAATCCGCGAAATACGTCGAGCTTTCATTGATGCTATGTCACAACAATCATGCATTTAATGAATTATTTAATCAATTATATATATTATCTATCATGTTTTTACATATTTGGGTATACTGCTAGTCTATTATTAATCATGTGAAACAATGTTATATTATGCAATTATGTGATTTACCAATCACGTTTATTATAACTCTGTATCGTGCTTATTGAATTGATACTAATGGTATATTACTTTGCACTATGCTCATTTGCACTAATAAATATTATATCTACCAATATTGATCGATTCATTCCACCTCAGTGATGTGTTTCATACAAAGTCCCATTCCCCCCCCCCCCCCACTTATTTCCCTATTTGTATTTCTTTTACAATTAATTAGGGATGGAGACCTATGTACTGTATTGGTCATGGCCTCATATAAAGTCCCAACATTCTCTTTTTTACATTGCACTATATAAATGTCGAAATAAGCAAACAAAGGTGAATAAAGCTCTTCCCAACTGTAACACACTTCCAATATTTTAACAAAAATTTGAGGTCTCCCTTGCATACATTTGAATATTTTTTGAGAAATCCCCATTGCCAGCCTCAAGGTGTCAATGTACATACTGATCAGGGAGCGGCCCATCCATTAAGGGCGCACGGGCGCTGGCCCCTCTGTCATGCCACCCCCTATATGACTAATAGATAGATAGATTCATGCATTGCATGAATCTATCCATGGCTGCTGCTGCCACCCCCTATTTAGGCGTCTGGCCTCTTTTCGGATGCCAGGTGTCTAATTGCCAGTGGAGTTTTTTTTAAATCACCTGATTAGAGTCATGGGCTCTAATAGGCTTCAAAAACGGTGGACTGCGAGCGCAGAGCATTGTGTTTGCAGTCCACCCACCCCCAAACAAAATTGACCACCAGCCGCCACTGAGACCTATACAGTAAGGGATAAGACAGACTCAAATCTTACACATGTACTGTATGATTTGTATGATTTGAGCAGAGGGAAAAGATTAAATGTAAAAAAGGGCAATAAATGTACAACATACCAGGAAATTCACAATGGGTCTATAACTATACAAGTTCCATAATATTCAGCCAAGAAAACACATTAAAACTATTAAAACCTATTTCTCTCTCTATTTATAAATACGTGGGAAAGCCAGGATGCCTCTGTTACATTGTTGTTCTACTCTAAGCAACACTAGGGTGGCATTCTACAAATGTCTTCCATTGTGGAGGAATATTTTACAATGCAGAATGACATGCAAAAAGTACAGCCCTACCCTAGAGACAATCTTGGAAGCCCTGCCAAATAGGACTTTAAAAGGATCGTGAGAAAAGTATAGAGCACAAAGTGAATCTAAAGCCAAAACCTATTTTTTTATAAAAATAAAAGGAAGGGGGTGGTTTGGTTAAGAGGTTAAACCTCTGTTAGGCCTTAATTACTGTCTTTGTTTCTGTTATGGAGATTCGCCCTCTCTATTTGTCCCATGGGCCATTGTCGTTGGAACTATGTACGAGGGAAAATGTGTGGAAATCTAGCAATGGGGGACATTTTTTCTGGTGACAAACTAAAGGGACATTTTCCTTACTTTGGACAGATTCCCTCTTACTTCCTGTTGTGTCTCCAGGAAAGGAAGTAAAGGGAAATATCCACACTGGGACACAGATGGGGGAGGGGGGGGGGGAGTTTTGAGTATTAAACACCCCCTTGTGGAAAAGGTTGAGCCAAAAAAAAAATTCATGTATTTTTTTTTTTTTTTATCAACCACCTCAATACCGGCACTTTCACCCCCTTCCTTCCCAGATCAATTTTTAGCTTTCAGTGCTCTCACACTTTGAAATGACAATTACTCATGCTAAACTTTACCCAATTTTTTTTTATCATTTTGTTTACACAAATAGAACTTTCTTTTGGTATTTATTCACCACTGTATTTTTTTTCTTTTGCAATATTAGTAAAAAAGAAATAAAAAAAAAATTGTTTTTTCAGGCTCTAAAATGTCAGGACAGTACAAATATCCCTCAAATTACCCCTTTTTGGAAAGAAGACAGTCCAAAGTATTTAGTAAGAAGCAAAGTGAATTTTTTGAAGCTGCAATTTCCCCCCCCCCCCCACAATGCTTTGAAAAATCAATATATATATATATATATATATATATATATATATATATATAGATATATATATATATATATACACGTTATATTTACACGTTTTTTTCTCACACACTACATACTTGCAATTACACCCCAAAACACATTCTGCTACTCCTCCGAAATATGGCGATCACACGTGTCAGGCCCCATACACACGAGAGGATCTATCCGCTGGTATGTATCCGCGGATCAGTTCCAGCGGATAGATCCTGTGGTGTGTACGGCCCAGCGGATATTTATCCGCAGATTTTTTTCGGGCCGATGGATTTCCAGCGGATAAAAATTTCTTAGCATGCTAAGAAATCTATCCGCTGGAATCCTGTCCAGCGGATTGATCCGGTGGTCTGTACAGACTCACCGGATCAATCCGTCCGATCCCCTCCCTCGCATGCGTCGTAATGATTCGACGCATGCGTGGGAAGTCTTTACCTTCCAGCATCGCGCACGTCGCCGCGTCATCATCGCGGCGACGGCGCGACACGTCACCGCGGATGGATTGTGTGTACTAGGCCTTAGACTTTTCCACAGCCTGTCCACATACAGAGGCCCAACATCCAAACACCTTCTGGTGTTTTAGGAGCATAAATTGCCAATCAAATGTCAGAACTACCCATCATACTTTTAAATATCCTGGAGCACCAGGACAATGGAAATGCCCACAAATTGACCCCATTTTGCAAAGCAAACACCCCAACATATATTTTATGAGGCATAATGAGTCTTTTGAACATGTCATTTTTTCCCCACAAGTTTTTGGAAAAATTTAGAAAGAAAATGAAAAACACTTTTTTTTCCAAACACAACGTTGTCAATTTATAAGATTGTTCTAACACATAGCATGTTAATGGCATTATTTACACCCCAAAATACATTCTGCTACTCCTCCTGAGTATGCCAATACTACATGTGTGAGACTTTTACACAGCCTGTGGAAATTACACCTGTCATTTCCTGACTAGTTATTACATTTTGAAGGCATTAGAGCACCAGGACAATGGAAGTACCCACAAAATGACCACATTCAACAAATGCCGATTGTGTGCAGATGTTGATCACGGGGACAGCTGTATTTTACTGTGTGGGGACACTGTTTTGACACTTACTGTGTGATCAGTGAGTGTAAAGTGCTTTACACTCACTGATCCCCACCGGCAACACAGACCAGCTTGCCTTCTCCTCACAGGCTCAGTGGGAGGAGAAGCAGAGCCCATCAATTGACAGCCGACTCTGAATACATCACACAATGGCTGTGATTGGACCCAGCCATCATTTGATAAGGAGGGCCAATCACAGAGCCCTCCTGCCGAGCGGTAATGCACCGAGTCTGGGGGACACAGGCAGACCGGGATCACGCTCCTTCTGAGGGATGTTCAGGAACATCTACTCAGGACGAAATTCCCACCTGGCTATATACAGTGGCCGTTTGGGAAGAAGTTAAACACCCCTCCATCATTCTTTTGCTAGAATTTTTACATGCAGTTTCACAAAAATGTACTGCAATACAAGGCAAGGTTGACCTGTTTCAGTGGAAAATGATCTTCCTGCTAATTGTGAGCTTTCCTAATAGAACAACCCTTCTTGCTGCCATGTGTTGGCTCGTTTGCGTGGTTAGTGCCAACTCCAAAATGTCCCCCCTATCCTTCCCCCCACCCCCCTCATTCCTTTCTCTCCATCTTCCCATTCTTTCCTTATCTCCTTTCTAAGCCTCCTATCTCAACCCATCTTCCACTTCCACTGGTCTATTGATCACTGGTCATTTGGTGGAGGGAGGATTATTGTATGGTGTTTTTCAGGGGTTGGGCTTTGCCCCTTAGTTCCAGTGAAGGGAACTCTAAAGGAGTCAGCATACCAAGAAATTTTGGACAAATGTTATGCTCCCAACTTTGTGGAACAGTGTGGGGATTGCCCATTCCTGTTCCAACATGACTGCACAAAGCAAGGTCCATAAAGACATAGATGAGCGAGTTTGGGGTGGAGGAACTTGACTGGCCTGCCCTCAACCGAATAGAACACACTGACAGACCTAGCCGGGACAGAGGCTTTTGGAGGGGACTGAATGCTAGCCTCTTGTCTACCGATCATGGGACCTGGCATTTGGGGGAACAGTGCTCTTTGTGAGCTGTGTGCCTGGGGACCCCTGAGGTGGTATTACTTTGGATTCAGGTCCATGTCCCCCCAAGACACACAGACTCTGGGAACCCTGTATATGTCATATTAGAAATAGTGACCGATTCATAATGGTGGGACACATACTGTTAGAAGATGCCGGTGTCAACTCCAGCCACCTGTCTGTCTTTTGTCTGCTATAATGTAAATTAGTCTAGTATAACTTCTAAGGGTCTTTCACCCATTGTTGGTTGTGCTAATTAACCCTGCAATTGTATGAAGGACTTCTGTGTTGATATGTATGATAATGTGTATGGTAGTTAGGGAGTCACATCTGCTAAAGGATTAGTTAATTAGCTCATGTTAATTGATGTTTCTGGTTACAGGTGTATTGTTAGAGTAATATGAGCTCTTTAACTGTATATAAGACTTGTATTCTGGTTCTAATAAACTGTTGGATGTTTTACCCTACACTGAGCTACGACTAGTGAATGGGAAAGCTAAGGGGTCTTGGATTGTGTGATACCGAACAGAGGAAGCATTTACGGCAGACAGACTTATCTTGAGTACGGGGGTCCATCACAAACACCTTTTGGGATGAATTAGAGCAGAGACTGAGAGCCAGGCCTTCTCGTCCAACATCAGTGCCTGACCTCACAAATGCTCTTCTGGAAGAATGGTCAAATATTCCCACACACTCCTAAATCTCGTGGACAGCCTTCCCAGAAGAGTTGAAGCTGTTATAGCTGCAGAGGGTGGGCAAACTCAATATTGAACCCCATGGACTAATACTGGGATGCCATTAAAGTTTGTGTGCATGTAAGGGCAGGAATCCCATTACTTTTGTTATTTTTTCTTTGCCCAATTTTATTGAAGGTAAGAATACACTTTACACAAGTAATTGGAACTGAAACTAGCAATCATCAGTTATGCATCACTACAATATTTACAAAAAGTCTTTCTTCCTGCACTTAGCACTTGAAAAATCTTTAACTAACTCATCAATATGCATCATTTTGAGAACACTCAAAATGCTCGTAGATCGACACAGTGTTCTTGCCAGGAAGTGGGAGCAGGTCCCTTTCAATACTAGGTACCCCCCCCAAAAAAAATGTGGCAGCGCAGGGGGGCAGGTGCGAACAAGCAGAGCTTCCCCTTTTGGCTGGAGCTCCGCTTTAACACCTGAAAAGCCCTTCATCATGCAATACAATTGCTTGCTGAGATGGAGGGAGACATGACTGAAGCTTGGAAAAGACTGCAAACTGGACAAATTTCCTCAACGAGCACACTACTGAAGTCCCAAAGGAAAATACGTTTAATTTTTTTAGTCTGGGGCAAATCGCCCTTTTTGCACCCTTAGAAATCCGCCACTGCCCTACCTCTACAAATAAAACAGAAGTCAGCTGCATGATTACATTGACTAAATATTGCCTTTCAAATCGTCTGTATGATTACATATTTGACATGTAGGGCCAGATTCACAGAAGAGATACGACGGCGTATCTCCTGATACGCCATCGTATCTCTGTGATCCGCCCGTCCTAACTATGCGACTGATTCATAGAATCAGTTACGCATAGATAGCCATAAGATCCGACAGGTGTAATTGACTTACACCGTCGGATCTTAGGATGCAATTCTAGGCCAGCCGCTAGGTGGCGATTCCATAGCGGTCGGCGTAGAATATGCAAATGACTAGTTACGGCGATCCACGAAGATCTGCACGTTCGTCGCAATCCCGTACGTCGTCGCTAGTCGTTTTTACCTGTCGCAAAGTTACACCTGCTTTAACATAGCTTATCTTTAGATCGCTCTTTTTTTGTTTATAGCGCAAAAAATAAAAACCGCAGAGGTGATCAAATACCACCAAAATAAAGCTCTATTTGTGGGGGAAAAAAGGACGTCAATTTTGTTTGGGAGCCACGTCGCACGACCGCGCAAATGTCAGTTAAAGCGACGCAGTGCCGGAAGCTGAAATTTCGCCTGGGCACAAAGGGGGTTTATGTGCCCAGTAAGCAAGTGGTTAATATTACTAGTCAAACAACATTAGAATTCTTCTACAGCCTATGGGTGGAGCATTTGACCAAAAATGTCTGCTCGTGGGGATCGTATGTTTTTAGCTGCTTCGTCGCATCTTCATGTTTCTATAATGTCTAATCTTTTCTCTCTATGTCTAATAATCTTGGACTAATAGAGTTCGGTTAGGCACATTCGACCACAGGTTCGATAGACACAGATCGCTATTGTCACCATCATGTCAAATCTATATTGAACTGTTGTCGCAACAAAACGAAAATAAAGATTTTTTTATGTCGGATCTTTCGGATTTCGGATTCTGCACCTTCGTTATCATTTGTTAAAACGAACGCTAAAATCCCCGAAATTTGGACGACAATGTATTTGGACAAAAACAAATGCACATGTCTTTTACATATTAAATTGTATATACACCTGATCTATGTAACCAATGCTTGTGTTAGGTTGTTTCAATAAAAACTATTAAAAGAAGAAGAAAGTTTTGAATGAATTTACCTGGAGTTGTTTTTTATATGCCAGTCTATGAACAACCCATATGTGTGGGATTGAAATCATGATGACAAATTAGGAACAAATGGGAGATATTGGGGTTGATTTACTAAAGGCAAATTCACTCTGCACTACAATGCCACTGCAAGTGCACTTGGAAGTGTAATCGCTGTATATCTGAAATCAGGGGAAGCTCTAAAAAATTTTTATTATACAATCATGTAGAAGCAAAAATGATATATTTTTTTTCCTTGCATGTCCCCCTCGGATCTACAGCAAGTGCACTTGTAGTTGCCTTTAGTAAATAAACCCCATTGTCCCCATCTCATTATTCTTGAACCATTGATACTTCAAAACAGTTTTTCTTACCTTAATCAGACGTTCCACAGCATCTTGTGTTAGACACGTATAGTTCTTCAGGAAGTCCAACCGATGGCGCTCCGTTTCCTCCTTTACATTTGACTCCGATTCTTGTTCCAGCATCTGAAAAACCATCGCCCCAGCCAGAAGGTATGTGAAAAATCCAGCAGCCAGCAGGGCACATTTTAAAAGCCCAGCAAGCAGTTTGCCTCTCTTCTTGCCAGTGCTTCTTTTTTCATCTGTTTCCATTGTCACAGAACTTAAGCCAACTGTGAGAATCAAGAAACACAGTGCCCTATATTAGAATATACCTGAGCGTTTGTTTGGAGGGTCAAGGACCTGGCTTTCCCAATGGGAGTCCGTTTATGGAAGCAAAAGACTTGACGGGGAGAGTTAGGGAGGAGCGACGAGCTCTCGCTGTAAACGATTTGTACTTTGAATTCTGACACAGTTTACGTTTCCTGCAAATATAAGCAGGACAGAGAAATTATTACGCAATACGTTGAAGTGACATGTACTAATAAAAGAAATTCTTATCATAGTTTACAGGGTGTATGTGCCTTTGATTGTATCTGATAAAACAATAGGTGCCATCTGCTAGAGAAGACCCATATTATCTGTGGATTTATAAAGGACAAAAGAAAAATTAGCTGAACAGTCCTGTCACTTATTTCAGAACTTCAAATGAAAGGTGCACATGGCATATTTGGCAGCGATGCTTATTTATTCTGTGTATTTATATAGCAATGGCAGGAAAACCTTTCGGTATAATATTACTTCCACAGACACAATAGCATCAAGCTATTGTTTAATGATTTTGGCTTATGAAAGGATATCTGAGTATAACACTGCAAGAACATAATGGGGGTTATTTACGAAAGGCAAATCCACTTTGCACTACAAGTGCAAAGTGCACTTGGAAGTGCAATCTCTTTAGATCCATGGGGGACATGCAAGGTAAATAAAAAACAGCATTTTAGCTTGCACATGATTGGATGATAAATTCAGCAGAGCTTCCCCTCCATTTCAGATCTTCTCCTCATATTCACAGTGCACTTTGCACTTGTAGTTTGCACTTGTAGTGCAAAGTGGATTTGCCTTTCGTAAATAACCCTCAATGGCCCAGATTCTCGTACATCCGCGTATCTTCGCGCGGGCGTAACGTATTTGATTTACGTTACGCCTCCGCAACTTAGCAGGGCAAGTGCTGTATTCTCAAAGCACTTGCTTCGTAAGTTGCGGCGGCGTAGCGTAAATCGGCTGGCGTAAGCCCGCCTAATTCAAATTTGTAACAGGGGGGCGTGTTTTATGTAAATGTTGTGTGACCCGACGTGATTGACGTTTTTCCCGAACGGCGCATGCGCCGTCCATGGAATTTCCCAGTGTGCATTGCTCCAAAGTACGCCGCAAGGACGTCATTGGTTTCGACGTGAACGTAAATGACGTCCAGTCCCATTCACGGACGACTTACGCAAACTACGTAACTTTTTCAAATTTCGACGTGGGAACGACGGCCATACTTAACATTGGTACGCCGCACTTACGCCACCATATAGCAGGGGTAACTATACGTCGGGAAAAGCCTAACGTAAACGGCGTAAATGTATGGGGTCGGCTAGGCGTACGTTCGGGAATTCGCGTATCTAGCTAATTTGCATACTCAACGCGGAATTCGACAGAAGCGCCACCTAGCGGCCAGCGTAAATATGCATTTACGATACGACGTTGTAACACAGTTACGCCAGTCGGATCTACGGGAAATCTATGCCTAACTGATTCTAAGAATCAGGAGCATAGATACGACCACGCAACTTAGAGATACGACGGTGTATCTGGAGATACGCCGTCGTATCTCGTTTGAGAATCTGGGCCAATGTGTTTTAACCACTTGAGAGCCGTGTTATAGACGAAAGACATCCACAACGCGGCTCTCAACTGCCGGGTGGACGTCCCTGGACGTCCTTTTATGTGCATTCCCCACGCGCGCCGCTGGGGGCACGCAGCGGGGAAACACTGTGCCCGGCGCATCGCTGGGATGCCGATGCGCGTGCCTGGCGACCGCGATGTCCGCCAGGTACCCGCGATCAGCGGTGACTGCAGGGACGTGGAGCTCTGTGTGTAAACACAGAGCTCCATGTCCTGTCAGGGAGAGAGGAGACCGATGCTGTGTCCCTTGTACATAGGGACACAGCATCGGTCACCTCCCCCAGTCAGTCCCCCTCCACACACAGTTGGAACACACCCAGGGAATACATTTAACCCCTTCCTCACCCCCTAGTGTTAACCCCTTCCCTGCCAGTCACATTTATACAGTTATCAGTGCATTTTTATAGCACTGATCGCTGTATAAATGTGAATGGTCCCAAAATTGTGTCAAAAGTGTCCGATATGTCCGCCGCAATATTGCAGGCCTAACAAAAAAATCGCCGCCATTACTAGTAAAAAATAAAAAATAAATCATAAATCTATCCCCTATTTTGTAGGCACTATAACTTTCAAACCAATCAATATACCCTTATTGCGATTTTTTTTTAACAAAAATATGTAGAAGAATACGTATCGGCCTAAACGGAGGAAAAAAAAAAATTGGGATATTATTATAACAAAAAGTAAAAAATATTGGGCCAGATCCACAAAGAACTTAAATACGCCGCGTAAGTTCTACGATGCGCCGTCATATCTTTGTTTTGTATCCACAAAACAAGATACGCCTGAATGTGGGCTAGATCCGACTGACAACGTCTTAGTACGCCGTCGCATCTGAGGTGCATATTTACGCTGGCCGCTAGGTGGCGCTTCCGTTGATTTCCGCGTAGAGTATGCAAATTAGCTAGATACGCCGATTCTCAAACGTACGTCCGCCCGGCGCATTTTTTTACGTCGTTTGCGTAAGGCTTTTTTCGGCGTAACGTTACCCCTGCCTCTATGAGGTGTACGCAATGTTAGGTATGGACGTCGGGACAGCGTCGAATTTTCCGTCGTTTACGCTGTTTGCGTAAAACGTTCGCGAATAGGACTTTGCGTAAATTACATTCACGTCAAAAGCATTGACTATTTGCGACGTGATTTCGAGCATGCACACTGGGATACCCCCACGGACGGCGCATGCGCCGTTAAAAAAAAACATCATTAACGTGGGGTCAGGATGAATTAACATAAAACACGCCCACATCTTAGTCATTCGAATTTCGCGCCCTTCCGCCGACATATTTACACTATGCCGCCGTAACTTACGGCGCAAATTCTTTCTGGATAAGGAACCTCCGCTATAAGTTACGGCGGCGTAGTGTATCTGAGATACGCTACGCCTGCCTAAAGATAGGCAGTTCTTTGTGGATCTGGCCCATTGTGTTTTTTTTTCAAAATTTTCTTTTTTTTTTTGTTTATAGCGCAAAAAATAGAAATTGCAGAGATGATCAAATACCACCAAAAGAAAGCTCTATTTGTGGGAAAAAAATTTATAAAAATATAATTTGGGTACAGTGTTGTATGACCGCGCCATTGTCATTCAAAATGCGTCAGCGTTGAAAGCCGAAAATTGGTCTAGGCAGGAAGGAGGTTTAAGTGCCCAGTAATGAAGTGGTTAAAGTTCAAATTCACCTCTCAAAAAAAAGTTAAATATCTATTGTCCAGCATTTCCAAAAATAAAAAATACTCTCACTGCTGTACTCACCTCCTCTCCTGCACTGTCCCCCTGCAGACCACTCCAGACGTCCAGTGCTGCCTGTCTTCCAGACTGAATTATGGCCAGCGTTCTAGAACTCACATGCAAATAATAAGGGGAGTGAGTGAGGCGATTCTTCAATTAACTAGTTAGTAGTCCCGGCTGGATCAATTCCTATATCTTCAAACTCTGATTATAATAACCTCGCCCTGAAACAGAGATAACCAAACTGGAAAGTAACCAGATTACCACTATATACAAAAGTAACAAAGCATTTATGTCACTGCAAACATCAACAGGCATTTAATATCACCCTGATCCTGCATGGCCGACGTATGTAGGGCTAGATTCACATACCTTTAGGCGGGCGTAGCGTATCTCCTATACGCTACGCTGCCGTAACTTTGAGAGGCGAGTATGGTATTCTCAAAGATTTTGCCGCCGAAGTTACGGCGGTGTAGCGTATTAGGGCCGGCGTAAGCCCGCCTAATTCAAATGTTGAAGCTGTGGGCGTGTTTTATGTATATTAAGTGTGACCCCACGTAAATGATGTTTCGATCGAACGGCGCATGCGCCGTCCGTGGATGTATCCCAGTGCGCATGCTCCAAATGACATCGGCAAATCGTCAATGCTTTCATACACATAAATTACGGCCAGCCCCATTCACGGACAAGTTACGCAAACGACGTAAAATTTAAAAAATTTTACGCGGTTCCGACTGTGGTGGTGACTAAAAAATATGATCTGCTGCATATGAGAAAGCCTTGGCTCCCTTACCCATGTCTGCCATACAGACAGCACTAAGGGAACTCACCTTGGACATGGCTTCCCTGGAACAGCAAGTGTCCACACTTAAACAGGATTCGGCTCCTCCTTCCCGTTATGGAAGGACCCAAAGGAAATTACTAGAGGCCCTGCCTGGTGAGAAGTCATTTTTGGCCCCTCACCCGCTTCTCAACTCGCTGGCTGCATGGGAGAAGAGGTAAGAAGTCAGCACCCCCGCTTCTCACTTTAATGTAAGATGTCATTTTGCTTAGGGCCCTAGGGAGGTCAGGATCGGCACGGCGCAACACACAGGTCGGAGTTGTCTGGACACCCCCCAAGCAATTGGGGCCCACAAAAACCTGAAAGGGGCCACCGTGATGATAGAACTCCAGTGGCACCTGGAGAGTGACTGGTTGCAGCCACCCTCTCCAAGGTTGACAAAGCGAAGGTCCTGGTGCAGCTCCTCAATCTGGGTACCACCTTAATTGCACTCCCCAACCATGCCACCCTGGCAGACTTGTATGTGGTACCCTGTCACTGTATCTCAGAAGGTATCTCAGAAGGTCAGCCTGGGGTAGAGGCCATATGTGCTCTGCTTCCGACAGCTATGGCCTCACTGGATGAGTCACAATACTAGCTAATGCTCAAACAGCTGGACATTGCTTTCCAGCACTATTCCTTACCACAACAGGGTTTGCCACACCAATTGCTAGAGAAGCACCTATAGGTCTTTGCAACCAGCCAACTTTTCTCCCTTGATTTCGGTGAAGAAGAAAGATGGAAGCCTGCAATTCTGTGTGGACTATCGCAAGTTGAATCCCTTTACCCACCGGGATGCCTACCTGTCAATCCAGGTGGAAGAATCATGGCATTCGGGCAGGTCAAGTACTTCTCTACCCTTGATTTGGCGAGCGTCTACTGACAAATCCGGTAAGCATTTAGGATCGTGAAAAGCCTTTATCGCATGAACTTTGGGCTAAGCAATGCTTTCAGTACTTTTTAATGCTTAATGAGAAGGGGCTTGGGAGACTTTAATTTTGAGACTGTGCTAGTTAATCTGGACAATATCATAATTTTCTCCACAACTTTTGAGGACCAGGTTCAACACTTGGACCGGGTGTTGGTGAAGAATACAAGAATAGGAGAGACAGTAAACTGAAACCAAAATCCAAGCATACCCCCTATCGGATGGAGAAGCAGCCTTTCCCCCTAACTCTGGTGCATGATGTAGTCTCGCAAGAACCTAATCACATCAAAAGACGTCTCCATCCTAACTTGCTGATGCCTTGTGTGCTGAGTGGTGACAGTTCAACCAGACCAGCTGAAGACAGAGTCGTTTAACTCGACAGATATTCAAACAGTACAGGAAGTGCCTGAAGAGTGGTACCTGCCCCCTCTCCTACTTGAGTCTGGTTTTCTGACACTCTAGTGGCAAAGATCCCCAGCCCAGTGTTTGTAGTATTCTGTGCGGTAGTGTCGTAGAAATCTGGCTGTTTGCAGAGCACACAGACAGATATCGTGTCTCTAAAAGTAACACATTTCGTCTTAGTTAAATAATCCATCTTTAAGCTAAAAATTTCACTCACCATTCATCCCCTTCCATTCATACAATAAGACACCATCACCAGTAGCTTGTTCTCAGTTCGCCATCCTCACCAGACTGCCGCCGATGCCCATCCAGCATCCTTTTATTACAACAAAAGGCTTCACAGACCACAGCTGATTGGAGGAGATCACAGCATGTGACCATAGGAAGTGATGTCACAGCATGTGACCTCCTCCATGGGAAGCCGGGACACAGCATGGGGGCTCCACACAGCAGATGCCAATAAATGGATTTGGCAGCACATCATAAACCCTTTCTACAGGGATACATACAATATCGATACAGTAATAATTCAATAACAATACGATGCAGTAATAATACAACAATACGATACAGTAATAATACAACAACAATACGAAACAGTAATAATACAATAACCAATGGACACGGTTATAATACAATAACCAATGGACAAAGTTCCTGATGAGGGGAGCTTATCTGCAGGTGTACATTCACATCACAAAACAGTGTTGATCAGGTACCGAGAGATGACAGGAGCGCACACCAGTCAAACCGACAATGCGTTTGCAGAGCGGACGCACCTGGCAGGCGAATATCTGTGCATGACACAGGGGCCCTTTCGCCGGCCGACACCCCCACTCCACAAACACCCTTCTCCAAATCAGGAAGTGTATCTCAACCAGTCTCAGTCTGCCCCAGTCAGCTCTTTAGAGAGGGCTGCGGGAAAACCAACAATGGGTGCCACTATGACAATACATATTAAATACATCTTCAAATTTCCACAACAGTAGCTGGACTGTCCGCAGGCTGTTTGGATCTTTCTGGGGAATTGGTTCTAGGCCCAAACAAGGGGTGCGGACAGCCCTCACCTCCCTGTGGCCCCAGGAAACCACGACCTGAAGCTGAATACTTGCAAACTGATTGGCCCTTTACGGTCTAACTGCAGACAGCTTCCTGCAAGACAATGTAAATATGTTGTTTGAAGTTTTTCTGCTGTGCTCTATGTTCATGGCATTTCTCTGGTTACTTGATACTGTGTTGTCATGCTGGGGGCAACATCTATCAAAGAGGGGGGTTGTAGGCAGGTGCAGTCTTTTTTTCTCCACTGCAGGTGGTGCTCAACCACAGTGGCAGTGCAGAAAGAGACTAAGTCAAGGTTAACATGGTTCATCTATGGTTTCCAGGGTCACTGGTGCAGCGATCCGTCGGATGTTGACAGCACATGTGACTCTAGTGGCCATCTTGGGTAAGGCTGAGTCTATTTAAGTCACTGGCTCATGAACTTGGCGTGCATTTAGCATTTGGTTAATGTAAGGACAGGTCACCCGCCTGTTATGGACAGTAATAGCAGCAAGGAAAGGTTCCAGACGAATAGGGAAAGGCTAGGTATCTGCCACTTTACCTGGAAATCTCCTCGCTTGGGCTCAGACTGGCCAGGCTGCATTCCATTCGTCAAGACAGACGCTGTCAGTTTGGCTGAGATCTGCTCTGCTACAGTCTGTTGTTCATCTGTGAGTGTTCCCAGTCAGGCTGCTTTCCTCTGGACTTGTAAATTGTGATATTCTGACTAAAATACAAGTCCTTTCTATTTGCCACTGGACTGTGTGAGAGTTAGTACAGTCGCACCACGCGTAGATCTTTTGACCAGTGCATTAGGTTTATAAAGAACGCACTGTCTGAGTGACTGATAAAAATATGAATATCAGGAAGTCATGAGGAGAAAGATATCACATGTATGAAGTATCACACAGTGTGACTCTTTCAGGGTTTTATTTCTGTATATGTCTCTGCAGGGGTGATTTACCTTCTCTTTTTGTCCTGCTGCACATATGGGAGAAGGCTCTATCTTATGTTAGAGATGTGGAGCACATATACACGGTGAAGCTTGGTGATCACAGATATGGAAGGATAAGAGAGCTGGTTGTTTTTAAAGATGCAAGTGAGCCCAAGGTAAATCTTGGAGAACATACATGTAGGATTGTAAGGATTCTTATAAAGGCGGCTACAGTACACAGGGGCCGAATGTCGGACGGCTGACACCACTCACCATTGGGCCTGTGTGTATTAGGCTTAACTGGGATTTTGGAAGCGCCTTCTTTTTTCCTGGAAAAGTGGTTAACACCATAGGTAAGACTTTTTGTTGCTGCATTTTTTCAGTGATACTGATGTTAATTTCTATATTCCACTTCGTTACTCATTCTATGAGGGGGGTCGCCAAACATTTGAAACAAAAGGTCAGTTTACTGCTCTTCAAACTTTAAGGGGGCCGGACTGTGGCCAGTTAGCAAATGCCCCAGCATTAGAGGGTGGTGAGCACAGAAGTAAAAAAAATACATCATTGGAGTCAGTGGGAGGAATAGTGATCCATCATTGGTGTCAATGGGAGGAATTCTTCCGCCTCATTGATGTCAGTGGAAGGAATCGTGCCCCATCATTGGTGTCAGTGGGAGGAATAGTGCCCCATTATTGGTGTCAGTGGGAGAATTAGTTCCCCATCTCTGGTGTCAGTAGGAGAAATAGTACCCCATGGTTGATGTCAATAGGAGGAATAGTGCCTCAAGGGCCAGATAAAGACAAGCAAAGGGCCACATCCAGCCCCTGGGTGCAGTTTGCAGACCCTTGATTTAGGTGATATGGTGATATTTTGTGCATATTTGGTTTGGGTCACACTTTTGCTACACAATTCATAAATATCAGAAATAAGATCATACCCAGGGCATATACAGTATAATCTCTGCAACTGTACTGACTATAGACCTATATTGGGTAATCCTTCTCTTGAACTTTTACATACACAACATACAATAAGCCTACATAATTAACATGCATGTTAAAATGCTAAAAACAGGTAAAAAAAGTGGTATTAAACTTTCATTAAAAAAAATGCTGACAGGTAGGGTTTCTACGACAAAAGAGACCGATCAGTCTCTTCTGCCATAACATGAATACTTCGCTGTGCGGGTTCGCGGATGTAAAGTACACTGATCCGCGCATGAGACCAGCTTCGGAGAGGCAGCTGTACACACTGTCCGAATATTGGGATTGTGTGTACACAGCTTTATAGTTCCTGCATTATTTATCATTAGAGACCCAAGTTGTGGGTAAATTCCCTGGTTGTCCGATGCTGCTGGTCTGCGCTGTGCATCCTTCAGCCTCTGTGTCCACCAGGGAGATGACTAGGCTCTGACCACAATCTCGTTCAATGTGAAAGCATATAATTAATATGAAATGATAATATAAACTAGAAAATATACCATTTCTGGGGAAATTGTGCGACGTGGTCTTGCCTCCACCAATACTCTTGACTGGAGACAGTGCCCCTGGAGATGTAAATGTGATCCAACCGTGTGTCGATCCATTTCGATCCATTGCCCCATCAAAATCTACCCCATCAAAACAGCCCCATCAAAACTGGTTGCTATGGACTGGTTGCTATGGACTGGTTGCTATGGGAGGGTTGCTATGGACTGATTGCTATGGAGGGTTGCTATGAACTGGCTGCTATGAACTGGTTGCTTTGGATGGTTTCTATGGACTGGTTGCTATGGAGTGGTTGCTATGGACTGGTTGGTTTGGATGGTTTCTATGGACTGATGGCTATGGACGTGTTTCTATGGACGGGTTGCTATGGAGTGGTTGCTATGGTCTGGTTGCTATGGTCTGGTTTCTATGGACTGATGGCTATGGACTGGTTGCTATTGACTGGTTGCTATGGACGGGTTGCTATAGACTGGTTGGTTTGGATGGTTTCTATGGACTGATGGCTATGGACGTGTTTCTATGGACTGGTTGCTATGGACTGGTTGCTATGGACTGATTGCTATGGACTGGTTGCTATGGACGGGTTGCTATGGATGGGTTGCTATGGACTGGTTGCTATGGAGGGTTGCTATGGACTGGTTTCTATGGACTGGTTGCTATGGACTGGTTGCTATGGACAGGTTGCTATGGACTGTTTGCTATAGAGGGTTGCTAACCTCCATTTCCACTATGCTGCTGTGGGGCTCTGGATCCCAAAAGCGTGGGTCTGAAAGGTCCTGTTTAGTCCAGCGTATCTTTGCAGCTTTAGACCTCTTTCCTTTAGATGGCATGATGCTATGTGTTGGAGGAGATATAATTCCCTTCAGAGCTGTGAAGAAGGAGCTATAATGCTATAATTTTCCTCAGAGCTGTGTAAGACGAGATATAATTTGCCTCAGTTCTGTGGTAGAAGCCAGAACTCACCTCACAGAACTCACCTCACAGAACTCACCTCACAGAAATCACCATACAGATATCACCTCACAGATATCACCATACAGATATCACCTCACAGATATCACCTCACAACTACCTCACAACTGTGTGGGAGGAGCTATAGAATCCCCTTACAGCTGTGCGTGAGGAGTTTTAATTACCTCAGTGTCTCCTAGGAAACCAATGTAAACATATGCAAGCAGCCTCTAAGCAGAGACTCAGATACTGGATTTTTTTTTAATACTTGTCCTTTTCAATCGTACAGCGAATATCTTTATATTTCGGCGTTCCTATTGAAAGCCTAGCTGATTGACGTCTGGTGAAAATCTTCCCATGTCGCATACACCGCGCGTCACCTGTTTTCTGTAAATAGCCGACCTGCGAGTCGGCGATATATGGGGCCTACGCAGTCAGCTCTACACGGCGGGCGCAGGCGCCGTATAGCGGCAACTCGCAGGTCGGCTATTTACGGAAAACTGGTGACGCGTGGTGTATGCGACATGAGAAGATTTTCACCAGACGTCAATCAGCTAAGCTTTCAATAGGAACGCCCAGTCCCGCAGTAATCAGAACCCGGAAGCCCGGCGAAAATAACAATTACACGGTATGTATGGAGAAAAGACAATACCAGCATACTTTACATGTCGTTAGTATGCTGGATGTAATCGTAGAAATTTTCTTATGGACAGCTCCAGCTCTTCCATATTGTGGAGGGAGAAGGAGCTTTATGTATTTTATTGGAATATTTTTTATGATTATGTAAATATATATTTTTTTTAACAGTTGTGACATTATGAAAGGCGAGGTGCTTGATGGGTGTTATTTAACCTTACATACGTTCATTTGCTGAGATCTAAGGTAGAATCCGGTCCAGGTTTTACCAGCCACCTTGGCAGGGTTGGTTCTGGAACAGATTTTGTGGTCCACTTGTGGTCACCAAACAGGTGGTATAAATAAAGCAGGACTGGAGCAAAGAGTTGGTCTGGGCCTGGGACTCAGGAAGCCACAAACCTGAGATAGGCTTTTGTGAAGTTTGCTTTTGTGAGAGAAAAGGTTTGCATTATATTTGTTTTGTGGGTGACTGGGAGAAGCCCTTCACCTGTGAGTTAGGAACCTGCAATTTGCAGTTAAGCCTGGTACACCCGATCGGAATTTTCTGCCGACAAAGCCTCAGACTTTTGTCCGAAGGGCATTGGCCAGGAACTTGTCTTGCATACAAACGGCACACAGTTGTCGGCCAACAAACACAAACGTAGTTACGTACTACGTGCTTTTTCAGCTGTTTAGCGCCACTCTTTGGGCACCTTCTGCTAATGTTGTGTTTGGTGAGCATTGCTTCTGAGCATGCGTGTTTGTACTTTGGACTTTGCCCGAAGGACTTGTGTACAAACGCTCGAAAAATCCAACAAACCGCTGTCCGCGGAAGATTTGTTCATGGAAAATCTGACAATGATCCAATGGAGCATACAAATGGTCGGATTTTCCGCCAACAGCCTGTCATCACACAATTCCCGTCTGAAAATCCGATCGTGTGTATGAAGCTTAAGTGCCTGGATGGCAAGGATTTATTTTCTGTTTTTGTTTGAACTCTACCTGCCTTTTATCTGTGCTGTCATTTAATTACTCTGCCCGTCTGCCAACTGCAAGTACCTGTTTGCTTTGCTCAGTTCGTGCTTGCCTTGGTGTGGTAGCCAGGCACTATATCATTGTGTGTACTGTAAGACCTGGGGGCAACCGAATACCGGTAGGCGAAAAACACAGTAGCCAGCTATAGTGTCTGACCACCTGCGTTAAGGGTAAGCGTGACAATAATGCCCTCCAGCAAAGAATCGTTTAGCAATCTTCTCCAGGCCCAGCTCCTGCTGATGCCCCAACTGCAGTTTCTTGTCTAACCACCTATCTCCTAGGGGCAGTAGCCCCAGAAGAACTGAAACACTCCCTAAAGAGGAAAAAACACTCTGGAAAGACCTCTCAAACATTTATTACCTCCTCAGCCAACTTCTGGGTGCCTACTAGCAGGGTTTGTCTAGGGCAGGGGTCTCAAACTCAAATTACCTGAGGGCCACAAGACAAGTTTTCATATGCCATGGGGGGCCGCATGCAAACTTTCAAACTTCAAAAACAACAGTACTGGTGTCAGCGAACACATTATTAACCCCCAGCACTGGTGTCAGCGAGCGCATTATTACCACCAGCACTGGTGTAAGGCAGGGTTTGACAAATTTGCTTGGAATCTAGGAGCCAGCTAAAAAAGTTAGGAGCCAGAAAACGCACCCCGTCCCGACGGGCTTGCGCGCAGAAGCGAACACATACGCGAGCAGCGCCCGCATATGTAAACAGTGTTCAAATCACACATGTGAGGTATCACCGCGATTGGTAGAGCGAGAGCAATAATTCTAGCCCTAGACCTTCTCTGTAACTTAAAACATGCAACCTGTAGATTTTTTTAAACGTCACCTATGAAGATTTTAAAGGGTAAAAAAGTTTGTCGGCATTCCACAAGCGGACGCAATTTTGAAGTGTGGCATGTTGCGTATGAATTTACTCCGCGTAACATTATCTTTCATAATATTAAAAAAAAATGGGGATAACTTTACTGTTGTCTTATTTTTTAATGAAAAAAAGTGTAATTTTTTCCCAAAAAAGTGCGCTTGTAAGACCGCTGCGCAAATACGGCGTAACAGAAAGTATTGCAACGATCTCCATTTTATTCTCTAGGGTGTTAGGATAAAAAATATATAATGTTTGGGGGTTCTAATGTGAGGGAAGGAGATGGCAGTGAAAATAGTGTAAAATGACATTAGAATTGCTGTTTAACTTGTAATGCTTAACTTGTAATACCAACGGCCACCACCAGATGGCGCCAGCTCACATCTGGTGGTAATAACTTGTAATACCAACGGCTCACCACCAGATAGCACCAGCTCACAAAAAAAAAATTTTTTTTTTTTTTTTTTTTTTTACTCTTTGCTCCCCCCACTTCCACCCTGCCTGAGGGCCATTTATAACTGGTTCGCGTGCCGCAAATGGCCCGTGGGCCGGTACTTTGAGACCACTGGTCTAGGGCATAATAAATATTGATACTTGTCATTTGATTCTCTCTGCCATATATTCTGGAAGCTTCTTCCAAAAGCATGTGGTAAAAATCAAACACCCAGCTTAGGAAACTCTGACCAGACACAAACAGTAGATCACTGCTCCACTGCTTACATTGAAGCCAAACATAAATTTAGCCTGTAACGGAACCCCAAATGGGACAGGGGATAGCGCTGTTTTAGATATTCCATTCCCAAACCCAAGACAGCTATCGACACTCCAGAGTCAGGCAAACAAACCCCAATAAAGAGACATACAGCTCTGTTTGAGGTTCTACACGAATAGACTTTTTAATGAGAAAATCAGGCTCTTATATACACATAGTAACCAAAATGAACAATGACTCAACTCCACCCATATCATCACACAATGAGCCCAATACACATCTTTTTGGTAGACATTCTGGCACCATCGCTGACATAATTTACATGAGCTAATTAACTAATCATTTACCCAGACAAGGTGACTCCGAGATATGACCTTTCAAGGTAGACATCCCTGCTCCTCTCACCTGCTATACAATACACATTCTTTTAGTAGACATTCTGGCCTTTAGACTGTCTGTTAACTTGCAATACACACATTATCATCAATATACCTTTACACAATACAGTGTCATTTTGCACAAGCCACAATGACAGATCTTGGGGAGCCATCCTAGATTCATTTACATCACAACAGACAACATTAACACCTAACAGTAGGTGTCCCCACATTGAATGAGTCACTCTTTCAATTAACCTGTTGAGTTCAGAACCAACAAACAGTAATTAGTTCTTTAACGATATCCTGGAATATATTGTGGATAATCATTACTGCCCCATCTCAGGTAGTCCAAGATATTCTGAATCCATTATTTCCTGGCTCATACTTTGTAAGAGCTTCTGGGTTCCACGGGCCCTCCCGTTACATAGCCTAACAACCTAACTAGAGGAGATCGCTCGCTACACTACTCTATTGAAAAATCAAAAGGCTAGAGGCACATTTTAGGAAGTACTGCTTGGCCTAAGAGACAATCTCAACCAGCTAACTAAACAGAGAGGGAGCAAGTGCCCACTATTGATACATCACTCTGCTCAATCAAGTTTCCAGTGTTACAGTATTGCGCACCACAGGCTGCTTAGCTTACTGATTCTTCATCTCCTATTCAGAAAGACTATCGAGTAAAAGAACACATTCGGGCACAATATTTGCACTTTAAAGTATGAGTTTGCTTTTTTTAAAATATGGGAGCTTTAAGAGCTGTATTTCCCTGGACTTCAGCCTTATGTTGCATTAATAATGTCACTAGGAAATTAAAGTGGACTTTTCAGTAACTCTGTAAGTCTGCATCAAATTTTTCTTGACATGTCACAATATGTATAACAACGGTATCATTTTTCAGAAAATTCCATAAAATCTGTATCATTAAAAAACAGTGCTTTTGACAACCCTTTTTCATAGTTCCTCTTCTAGTTAACATAACTACACAGGAGCATCAATCCCACTCCTCTCACCCAAACCTCAACTCAATCCTCTGTCTCTTCTGTTAAAAAGAAAGAAACATTGAATTAAATATTGTGCTTTGGTGCTGCCCCCATACTTAAAAAAAATTAAATGTGTGTGTGTGTGTAAAATATATATAATATCTTCCTTATGCTGTCTGTGCTTCAGTATTAGAACTGGTCGATCATTAAGGAAATATCTGCAGGTTTGGTAGATAAATTGTATTGAGCCTGTCTAATAAACAGATGTCCGACTTGGTCTTATATGGTCAGTTTGGGAAAATTGGAGAAAATCCAGGTCAGACCAAACTCTTATGCCGCGTACACACCATCGCTTTCTGCGATGGAAAAAAACGTCATTTTCAAAAACGTCAATTTAATTGACCGTGTGTGGGCAAAAACGTCGTTTTATGTCTTCTAAAAAACGACAGAAAAAAATTGAAGCATGCTTCAATTTTATGTGTCGTTTTTGGCCGACGTCGTTTTCTGTGTTCTAAACATTGACCGTGTGTACGTAAAAACGTCGATTTAAGCCCGCGCATGCTCAGAAGCAAGTTAGGAGACGGCAGCGCTCATTCATGTAAAACGACTGTTCAGAATGGAATCAGCACATTCGTTATAGACAAGAAAATAAAGCGCTTCTTTAACCCCTGCTTTTAACTGCTACCCAGAAATGGACGTTTGTTGCGGCTGATCTTGTTGCATAGTTATGACAAGCTTTTAATTAGTTTCTTTCTTGTTTGATAATGTTTATGTTTGTGTTCTGTTATTTAGTTGTATCTTCCATCTTAAACATTTTAAATATATATATTGGTCCACCTTATTTTTTTTTTTAAATTTTTTGTCACCAATTTGATTAGTAATCTCTATTTTGTTTTTATTTAGGAGTGTGTGAAGTGTCTGCAACAACCTAATTTTTTAGTTAACTCACCCACAAGCATGTTTTTTGACCTTGTTAATGTTTGCATTATTTATTTTGTAATGGGTCTGCCCATTCAATACTGATCTCTCAAATCTACAATAAAGAAACATGTTGAAATTTGGCTGAAAAATTTACATTTATTTTAGTCTTCCTAAAAATTTCCAAAAAAAAAGGTGGCAACCCAAAAACACAACATAATAAAAACAAAGATGCCAAGGTAGGCAGCACTTTAGAGCATGCTTGATTTTTTCTGAAAACAAGGGTCCCCGAAGCCACAAATACAGCCTGTGAGTCCACATAAAAATTCCATCAGGGGCACCGTATTATTTCTTGGCCTTTTTCTTCCCAGCAGCCTTCCCTGCAGTCTTCCCTGCAGCCTTCCCGGTAGCCCGAGTCCTTGGGGGCTGGGTTCCTGGAGGAGATGAGGTGGCAGGAGCCAGAGCAGCCTCATGAGGTGGAGGAGCAGGAGCAGGTGCAGGAGCAGGAGCAGGAGCAGGAGCAGGAGGAGCAGCAAGGACAGGAGGAGCAATCCGCACAATGTGGGTGTCGTCATCGAGCTGCCCCAGGGATGCCATGGTTATGGCTTGGAAGATGAGGAGTTCGCAGCGCACACGCTGGCTCTGCTCCAGATTGTACATCTTGGCTGCAATGAGCGCTGCGAACCCCTCAACTTCACTGGGTGGCTCTCGGATGGCTGCAGTAGCTTGGCGAAGCAGGCCCTGGGTCTCCTCCTCCATTTGTCGCATACTCCTGAGCCGTTTATTGGGATTGCGGAATGGAGGGATCCGGGAGATGGTATCCCGCCGGCGTGCCTCCTGGGTCCCACTGGGGCCTGCCACCTCCTGGCTCCCAGTGGGCTCTGCCACCTCCTGCCTTGCAGTTGGCCCTGGCTCCTCCTGGCTCCCTGTGGGCCCTGTCTCTTCCTGGCTCCCTGTGGGCCCTGGCTCTTCCTGGCTCCCTGTGGGCCCTGGCTCTTCCTGGCTTGGGTCTGCCTGTGTATCAAAAAAAGGAACATATGTTATTTGTGTTTGTCATTAATCACACACATTTTTACAATCATGAGTGATGCAAATTGAATGTCAATATATATTACACACAGGGTCGCCATCCTTAATTATGTGGCCCCTTAAACACCTTCAGACATGGTCCCCCTGGAATTATGTGGGTTGTTGCATGCCTAATTTAGTAAATAAGTGGCCTTTTCCCCAAAAATTAATTTATTCAATTTAGTGTCAACTAGATAGTACTCAAAAAGGGTGTCTTCCATCTGGGACCCCTTGCAGGTGTATTGCGTTACTCCCCCCTACTGGCCTATCTGAAAATGCCACCCACTCCTTCATAAACATTATTAATTTGCCCATTTTGACCCCATCATGTTTTCCCACTACTGACTATTGATCCTATCCCTAAACTTACGAGATTCACATAGAATTTAGAACAATAGTAACATACATTTACCATTATTACTATACTTGTCATATACTAACTAAATTCATACAAAAAACACATACCATTCTCCATGGCTCACAATTGGGGTCCTCCAGGAACTCTTCCTCTTCCTCCGAGCTTGCCTGCTCTTGTCTGCAGGGAACACTGGAGGATTGGCTGCTGGGAAGCTGGGAGCTACCTCTTGGGGGAAGGGTAGACATGGATGTCCTGGTCTCAATGTGGTCGTCCAGGAACTGCAGCTGACTATAGTACCACAGGGTTGGTTTGTATATGGAGTCAGCTGCAGCCCCAGACCTCATTGAGGCCAGGACTTGGACCCGTTGGGCCCTGTAGGTGCCCCTGATGGAATTGATTTTGCTTTTCACAGTGGCTGTTGTGGCGTTGGGGACCCTTGTTTTCACAAAAACAAGCATGCTCTGTCTAGCTTTCTCCCTGGCATCTTTGTTTTTATTTATTGTGCTTTTGGTTTGCCACAGAACTGGATGTTCCTTCCATTTTTGGATGAATTCTGTCAGGAACTCCGCATCCTTGAAGGCATCCATTCTTTCTGCACATGAAACAGAAGCCAAAACATAATGTAATTAAAGGCACTAGCTTACTTCCCCTAACTAGCCCACAAACTCATTCCCTATTCACTATAATAAAGTCGGAATAAAAAACTTACGTCTCGTCGTTAGGAAAGATCGTGATTTACGCCTTCTTCCACAGACTATGCACGCCGTTTACAAACACGTCCCATCCCTTTTACACTACGCACGCGTGACGCTCCGCACGACACCCCGCCCCTGACGTTCGGTATCGTCCTTTCCACGCCCCTTCTCTGTCGTTTGGTGAGTGAGAAAAGATGGACAACATGGAGGTGTATTCTAGCTCAAGCCAGGAGGCAGGCCAGGCCCAACCACGCCGCAGATTCCGGTGCAGAGCCTCCAATATGAGTTTTCAGGAAATGGTGGAGATGGTCACCATATTGAGGAGGGAGGACTATGATGCCAAGCATGGCCCCTACAGGCATCCCAATAAAGTAAAAGCCCAAATTATGGAGAAGGTCATCCGTAGGCTCCAGCGGAAGTTTGGGAAAACCAGGAGCAGAGAGCACCTGCGCAAAAGGTGGTCGGATTTAAAAAAAAGGGAACCCCACCAACTTTACAGAATTAATAGGGTGATTCGAAGAAGAAGTAAGTTTTTTCCATGTGTATTTAATTATTTTGGTGTGTTCTTTGTGCCATTTTTTTTTTTTTGCCAGGTTGACCATAAAATGAATATTATGAATGTGGACGCATGATGCAGTCGTCGTAGTCGTCGTTCATTCGGTGACTTTCAATAATCCAAGACCATATTAATGAGAAATGGCATCATGCCTAGTTTGCATGTGCAAAGGGGAGTTGAAGCACTGTATCTGAACAAAAATCGTAAATTTATGAATTGTGGGCGAATGAACGACGACTCCTATGACCAATTAGTCGACACAAATATGAAAGTTGTGACATTTTTGGGGCTTAAAAAAAAGGTGTATTCAATTCTGGAATAGATGGAAATGTGTTTCAGCTTATTTTAGAAGAAACGTAAATACCTTGAGATTCACAAAAAGGAGCGTTTGCTACTCCTTTTTTTATTGAACATGTGTACTCAGTAGCACAATTGTTTGTCACAATCACAACCTATGTTGGGTCACACACAGGGGTGAGCAGATCCAGGGGAGACTTGTTTAGCTTACATATCTAAAATTAAAAATTGGGTTAACTGATTTGACATTACTTTGTGAATGGATTAAATACTGGTCTATTTTCTTGATAATTGTTTAAAAATCAACAATAGTGACCTTTTGTTTATCATTTATTAATTTTTGGGTGTCATTTCATGCCGCTCGTAATGGTTGAACCTCATGTTTTCCCTTTCTTCAATCTTGTAGGGCACAATGAAGCAGAAAGGCAGGAGGCACAAGCCAATCAAGCCACACCCCCGAGTAGGGGTGTAACGGATCGTCACCGATCCGTGATCCGAACGGGCCACCCCGTTCGGATCGGCACACCACACGATCCGCGGATCGCTCCGGAGCCTCGGCCGTAGGAAAGTCCCCGGCTTCGGCCTAGCTCCGGAGCTGGCGGCCATCTTGCTCCAGCCCAGTGGAGAGCGTGTGCTTGCCAGTGACCCTTCACAGCATGGGACTGAATTCCCCTGGCTGCTCCGACAGAAGCGAAGCGATGGATGTCACCGACTCACCCGTGATTACACAGTAATCTGTAAGTGTCTGGAAGGGGGAACGGCCAGCCTCTGCTCTGCAGATAAGATAATGTTAGGTGAGGAATCGGGAACAAGTGCACTGTATAGAGAGGTGAGAAACTAAGCCAGCAGTGTGTGTTCAGCTTTTTACTTCCTCTCACTCACTTTCTCCTCTCCCTAACCTGCCTGCTTGGAATGCCGTGCTGGAACAATCACACCGGGCTGTGAGGGGATCATGAGAGTCCTTAGGAGGGGTGGAGAGGGCTTAACCTGTCAGTGTGCTTGTACATCGCTACTGTCTGTGTGTGTGCTACACTGAGACACTTCCCCCACTGTATACACAGCATGTCACAGTACACCGTTCCTTTGCTTCACACACTGTGTATGGCATTGTCCAGGTCCCTGTTTAACCACTTCAGCCTCTGAAGATTTACCCCCCCCCCCCCCCTTCCTGACCAGAGCATTTTTTTGCGATACGGTACTGTGTCGCTCATATATTTAGGCCAATATGTACTCTGATAAATGTTTTTTGGTAAAAAAACAAATAGTTTTTTTGTGAATAGCTGCGTTTAATGGCACCTTACATGCTTGCTAATGTGACAGAACTTCTCTGATATTAATATTTAACTTAATGTGAAAATCGGAGGTGTTCTGTCACATTAGCACGCATGTAAGGTTTGCTGCAGATTTTAAAATGTAACATGTAAACAGTCCGTCAGATTTACATATTCTGTATTTAAGCTCCGTTTTGTGTTGAAAATAACTGAATCTAAAACTCTGTTGGGTGTAACAAGTTTAGTATTTTTTTTTGCTGATCCGAAAAATGATCCGATCCGTGACTCCTGATCCGAGGATCGATCCGATCCGTGAGTTTTCTGATCCGTTACACCCCTACCCCCGAGGGATGTAGAGGAAGAGGAACCTGCCTCAACATCCGGTAAAGTAACATCTACCACATTTTCTGTGAATATAGATATAGGCATACAATCTTTTAACACATGTTTTGGTTCCACATTTCAGGAGGAAATCGGGCTGGTCAGGGACTGGACACGTATAGTGCCCAGCTCCTCATCGGCGAGGTTCTCACCTGCAGGGCCCAAGTCGAGGACATACGTCTGGCCTGCCGTGAAATACGCCACAAAGCAAAGACGCTGGAACGGCAGCTTAAAAATTTTATTAATGTTTTGGGGAGGGTTTAATTGTTTGTGTATTTTCTTTTTTCCTTGAATTTGAAAAAAAAAAAAAAAAAAAAAATAACTAAATTATATTTTGTACTAATCAAAAAAGACCAAAAAAAAAAAAAAAAAATTATATTTTGTACTAATCAAAAAAGACCAAAAAAAAAAAAAAAAAAATTATATTTTGTACTAATCAAAAAAGACCAAAAAAAAAAAAAATTTAATTATATTTTGTACTAATCAAAAAAGACCAAAAAAAAAAAAAAAAAATGATTTGTTGTACTAATCAAAAATAAAAAAGTAACAAATAAATAACATTTTGGACTCCAAACAATTTGTGTGTAGTTATTGGTATCAATGCAGACTCATTCAATTACTCAGGCATATTTGTAGAGTTATTAAGATTTAACACTCATGGGAATTTATGACATCCCAAACACATGGCTGGATGAGAACCTAGGAAAAAGAAACATTACCCCCCAAAACTTACAAATAACTAAAATCAAACAAATAAACACTGTTTCATCAAACAAAAAGTAAATTTAATTATTTAATCAAGATCAGGCATTGCAATGGCCCCCCTCCCCATAAAATAGTCCACATAGGATTGACGCACTGCACGTGCGGTTTGGGGGGCCAAGCCTCTATGGCTAGCCTGATGTCCCGGCTCCGGAGCCACAAGATCAGCCTCATCAGGCAATACCGTCAGGTAAGTTTGAGAATTTCGTTTCAAAAAATTGTGCAAAATGCAACAAGATAGGATGATGTAATTCCACTTGTATTCCGCCAGGTTTATTGCTGTTAAAAACAATCTGAATCGGCTGGCCATGATTCCAAAGGCATTCTCTACCACACGTCTTGCTCTGGCCAGCCGATAATTAAAAACCCTCCTCTCATGGGTGAGGGTGCGTACGGGAAATGGCCTCATGAGGTGGGGACCCAAACCAAAAGCCTCATCTGCTACAAACACGAAGGGCAGACCCTCTTCGTTCTCCTCCGCAGGTGGCAATCCTAGGTCCTCCAACCGAAGCCGTTGGGCGAACTCCGTCTCCGCAAACACACCGCCGTCCGACATCCGGCCATTTTTCCCAACATCCACGTACAAGAACTCGTAATTTGCAGAGACCACCGCCATCAAAACAACGCTGTGGAACCCCTTGTAATTGAAGAAATGGGATCCACTATGGGGTGGGGGCACAATGCGGATGTGCTTGCCATCAATGGCTCCTCCGCAGTTCGGAAAGTTCCAACGCTGGGAGAAGTCCGCTGCCACAGTCTGCCATTCCTGTGGCGTGGTGGGGAACTGGATAGAAAGAAAATAAAAAATACATTAAAACAAAGATTTTGAACAGAATATAGCTAAAATTACAAGGGATCCCACCAACAATTCCACAAAAAAGGTTAGTATTAAAAAATAACATGTGAACAATTAAGCATATTAATCACCACCCTCTGATGTTGAAAAAATATATTTAGGGGGAGTGGGGCTCAAGATGAGTTTCTCACATGAGAAACAACCCCCCAAAAAAAATCTAACTAAGAAAAATAATTATTAGTATGTAGTTCAAAAATCTAGGGGGGGGGGTTTGGACAATGGAGGCCACAAATAAACGGGGATATAGGGACACACAAAATGCAGCACTACAATGGAGGCCACAAATAAACGGGGATATAGGGACACACAAAATGCAGCACTACAATGGAGGCCACAAATAAACGGGGATATAGGGACAGACAAAATGCAGCACTACAATGGAGGCCACAAATAAACGGGGATATAGGGACTATGCTAGGTGGGTTTGGCCACAACATAGAATGATGGACAGGTTGGCTAAATTAAATAAACATGTAGGGCTTTACTAATTGTGTAGAACAGCATACATAGAGACAAAGTGAGCATTCTGAGCATATTAGAACATTTTTTTTTTTTTTTTTTTTTGGGACATAGTTTGACCATTGAAAGAACACCACTTACCTTAACATAGTCCTCCTGAAGAACCTGAATGATGGCCGAACAGGTCTCAGGGATTATGAGGCCCAGAGCCTGGGGGGAGATGCCCGTCGAGAACTTCAAGTCCTGCAGACTTCTCCCTGTTGCAAGGTAGCGCAACGTAGCAACTAGCCTCTGCTCAGCAGTGATGGCTTCCCGCATAACGGTGTCCTGCCTGGTGATATATGGCGACACCAAAGCCAAAAGCTGCTGAAATACGGGGTCAGACATCCTAAGAAAATTCCTGAAATCATCAGGGTTATTTTCTCGGATCTCCCGCAGCAGAGGCATATGAGAGAACTGGTCCCTGCGTAGCAACCAGTTCTTGGTCCACAACCTCCTCCTCACCCTGTTCATGGACCGTCGCTGGGATGCAGCACACATCCTAACAACAAGCACAGCACGATCTCGGCGACGAGTTCGTACCCGCAACATGGCTAGAAAACGGTCGTCAAATCAGATCAGACTAAAAATTACGCCCTGAAGTAAAGAATGGCCTTTGAAGAACGACCTGCTAAACAGCACCGTGCACACAAAACGTAATGCCTAAACAAATACGTCCTTAGTACAAGCACTGTATCACAGATCCGACAACAAATAGACAAACTGTACGACAGAAAACGAAATTTAAAGCACAGTCACTGAAAATCACGAATCGTATCTCACCAAACTTTTACTAACACGCAGCAACACGATATCAGCAAAAGAGGCCGTCTTCCGCATGGAAACGACCCTTTATAGTGACGTCGTGCGTGATTGACGGAACTGCGCTGTGCTAGAGCGTTGTGAAAAAGCGATGGTGTGTATGCTACGTCGTTGTTCAAATTGAAGTTTGAAAAATGACGTTTTTTTAAAGCACATAAAGCGTCGCATTTTTCCATCGCAGAAAGCGATGGTGTGTACGCGGCATTATAGAAACCACCAGCTTTTGAACAGGCTATCTCAAAGTTGAAATATGTTTAAAGCAGCAATTGTTCAAATACAGGAAGGGCAGATCCTGGAAGCACTAGTTTTCTCACGGGCAAGCTGTTGAAAGACAGATCAGTAACTTTCCTCCCTCTAAAATTTACATTTCACCCTATAAAGCATCTAAGATAGCCATATTCCATTGCCTGAACCCTTAGGTGCCTACACATACCCTTTTCTTATAGGCTATCTGATAGTCAAATCATGGCTTTTGCTGAGAAAGCTGAATGCTAGCCCAACCCTTCCGATGTTTTTTTTGAAGTGATGGACAGTCTCCATTTCCAAAAGGCCTTTGCAGGTGGTGGAAAACGGGAGCCCAGCTGTCAGGAACTACAACCCCTCCTGGTGGCACTGTAGTCTTGGTACTTGAATGGTGTAGTTCGAAGGTCCATCGCAGTCTTCCTGAATTCAGCAGGTCTAACGACTAGTCACCACCTGATGTTGGCTGCTGTGAGGCTATTTAGTCCCACCACTGGAGTTACATAACATCTTAGTATTTTACCTGTGTGGCTGGTTATTCTGCCTTTGACAACTTTGACAAAACATATTTGCATATCACAGTGCGCTCAAGTTTCAGAGTTCTTAAAGCATTTGTGAAAATATAAATATCTGAAGTTACCATCTAGCAATTTAATCGAAAAGGGGAGAGTATTGCCTCTATTAGAATAGTAGTAAAAGTAATTAAATGTGCCAACATCCCATTTGATGTATAAGCGGTGAGACCCGATTATAAGGATACCATTAGCTGCTTGAGGCCAATTGGCATCAGTACTCATAGGTCAGAGGGGGAAGGGAAAGGAGGGGGATTTTGGTTGGGACTTTCACGGCACTGATAGGAAACCAGATTAGTATAAAATAACAATATTTATTTACATAAAACAATTACAGTATAAAAACATTTAGGGACAGGCCCCACATTTCACATCAGATAACAGAACCAACTGTGTCTAGTGAGAGGAGCCAATGACCTTGACCGGTTTCGCGGTGGTACCGCTTCTTCAGGAGGGTCTAAAGGATATTTGTAGAATATATAATGAACAAGCAAGAAATACAAGGTATATAGACATGTCATTAAAAGCACAACAGTGTATTGCTTGAGGGAGCAAAACTCACCTAGGTTGGTCACAGCGATCAAGCACAGGGCCTGGTTATTGCCTTCTTTGGCGCATGGAGGGGGATCATTTTAGAACGGACTCTAATGAGGTGAAAGGTATAATCATTACATTTGTAAGTAAGAGGTAAGTCTGTTGGGTTGGACACCAAGTGATGAGTGAAGGGAAGTGGCGTGGGATGTGGTGAGGGAAAGGCTGAGAGTAAAGGAGTGTGAAAAAGGGCGAAATGAATGAAAAAGGATTGTGTGTGTGTGTGTGTGTGTGCTATGGGAGGTGAAAAGGAATATGGGGTTAAGGAGAAAAGGACATATAGGAGAGAAAGGGGAAAGAAGAAAAGAAAAGAAGGGGAAAGTAAAAAGTGTGGAAAGAAGGGAGAGAGAGGAGAAGAGGGGGGAGGGGGAAGAAGAAAGAAGGGGGAATGGATGAGAAGGAAAGGGGATAAGGGGAAAAGAAGAAGAAAGAAAAGAAGAGAGAGAAGAAAGAAGGGAGGGGGGAGAAGAGATGGAAAGGGGCGGGGGGAGGGGGAAAAGGAAAGGGCAAGGTACGGAGTGGGACCAGGGAAGGGGGGGGGGGGGAACAATTAGAAAAGAGTGAAGGATGGTATGGGGAATGGTGGACAGTTGAGAGAAAAAGAGAGAAAAAAAAAGGGGAAACAGAAACAACAGAAATTGAGAAAGGACAGAGAAAGAGGGAATGATATGGAAGAATTGGGGATAGAAAGGAGAAGGAAAGAGAAAAAAAGCCTGAAATGAAAAGGGAGGGGATGGATCAAGCAGGGGGATGTAGGGGAAGGGAAGGGGACCGGGGGCCAGGGAAGAGGGAAGGGAACCAATTGACAAGGAAAGGGGAGTGAAGGGAAAGGAAGAAGAGGAGGGGGGGGGGGTTTATTGGAAGGGGACAGTGAGAGGGTGGGGAAGGGAGGTAGGGAGGGAGAAAAGAAGGGGGGAAGGGGGGAGAAAAAAGGGGAGTGAGGATAGGGAGGGGGGGCTTATATGCTTATATTATTTGTCCATCTTGTGAGTTGCCATTCTGCTTTTAATTTAAATTATTTTTGAGATTTTAATGAGAGGGTTTACATTGATTTTAACATGACCAGACAGACAGATTGATACCTGATTGCTATGATGTAGGGTGGCCATAGACGAGTAGACAGCTCCCAAAGAATGAAGGGTGTTTTTGGAACATTGGGGCCACCCATGATTTTCAGCTGATAGTGACAGAACCTCATGATTTGTACTATGCCCATGTATTCTTCCACATAGCATTGTGCCTGCTAGCAATGAGCTTTAGAAGTCTGAAAACCTCCCTGTAAGTTCATGAGGCATTTGCAAGCATCGCCCTAGATCACAAACACCTTGATTATACACCGTAAAAAAACAAAACATGCCTCGCTATAATTATCTTTGTACCCCATTAAATACCAATGCATGGGCTGTAAAGAAGACACAAGATATGCATTTTTTCTGTTGCTGATACGTTTGCATGCAAATCTTTGACCCAAAAATCCTGTATGTGCCAAAACCCAACCAGGAAAATGTTTGCTTATATTCAAATGCTTTCAGAGATGTGTATACAAAGCCAGATGTTAAACTTTTAAGCTGAAGTACAGGCAAACAAGTAATAATCTTTAAACCTATCTACAGATTAATTACAAAAATCATCAAATGTATTAGTAACTGGCAAAAATATATTATTCTGTTCTGAAATTACTGTACTACTACTGTAATTACCTGTGCTGTAGCACCTAGGCTGAGTGAGGGAGGTTTAGTACTCTAGGCCAATCAATTATTGTTGCATTTCACAGTGCTGTCCATCTAGCGCTGGCAGATTGCTGACAGGAAGAGAGAAAAAAAGGATGGACTCCTGCTTCTTAACCACTTAAGGACCGGACCAATATGCTGCCTAAAGACCCAAGGTGTTTTTACAGTTCGGGACTGCGTCGCTTTAACAGACAATTGCGCGGTCGTGCAACGTGGCTCCCAAACAAAATTGGCGTCCTTTTTTCCCCCACAAATAGCGCTTTCTTTTGGTGGTATTTGATCACCTCTGCGGTTTTTATTTTTTGCACTATAAACAAAAATAGAGCGACAATTTTGAAAAAAATGCAATGTTTTTACTTTTTGCTATAATAAATATCCCCCAAAAACATATATAAAAAAAAAATTTCCCTCAGTTTAGGCCGATACGTATTCTTCTACCTATTTTTGGTAAAAAAAAATCGCAATAAGCGTTTATCGATTGGTTTGCGCACAATTTATAGCGTTTACAAAATAGGGGATAGTTTTATTGCATTTTTATTAATTATTATTTTTTTACTACTAATGGCGGCGATCAGCGATTTTTTTCGTGACTGCGACATTATGGCGGACACTTCGGACAATTTTGACACATTTTTGGGACCATTGTCATTTTCACAGCAAAAAATGCATTTAAATTGCATTCTTTATTGTGAAAATGACAGTTGCAGTTTGGGAGTTAACCACAGGTGGCGCTGTAGGATTTAGTGTACACTTAGTGTGTGTTTACAACTGTAGGGGGGTGTGGCTGTAGGAATGACGTCATCGATCGAGTCTCCCCTATAAAGGGGATCACTCGATCGATGCAGCACCATAGTGAAGCACGGGGAAGCCGTGTTTACATACGTCTCTCCCCGTTCTTCAGCTCCGGGGAGCGATCGTGACGGAGCGGCTATAAACAAATAGCCGCGCCGTCGTCCCGGATCGCTCCCCGAGGGAACCCGACCGCCGCGTGTAGCGGGGGGGGGTCCCGATCGGACCCCCCACCCGCTAGAAGGCAGGGACGTACAGGTACGCCAATGTGCCTGTACGTGCCATTCTGCCGACGTATATGTACATGCGGCGGTCGGGAAGGGGTTACACCCCTTAATGATGAGCTTTGACTCTCAGCAAGACCTTGGTCTCTGTGCTGTGAGCATGCTCTGAAGCACAATCTCAGCACAGAGACTGAGCTCTTGTTGAGAGCCCTGGATCTTGTACCAACGACTTGGAATCACGAGGCCTGGTTCCAGACCACCTGATTACTGTCATAGCCTCTGCTGTCATAAATGGTGGTAGGTTATTGTAATAGCAAGAAATATACAGCTAAATGTTTCAAAAAATGTCTGCTGTGCATTCATGCTCACTGGGACCTCCTGTCATGACAGGGTTCATCTCTGCAACAGTCAACACACTGTGGTCTATAGGCTGTTCTGTAGTCCCTTGTCCTGGCACAGCAGCAATAGTGTCCACCTCAATTTTACACAACATAATCTTGTAAGCAGGGCTGATCCTAGGGTCACAGGCGCCTGGGTGCAGAAATATTTCTGGCGCCCCCCCACATGGGCGTCGTTACGTTACTAACTCCTGCCCTTTACAAATGTTTCTATGGCAACGACTCAGCCACAGAGATGCTCCCCACAAAGTCTTCATTAACCTGGGATCCTTACATGATCGCTTAACAATAAACAAAATACAGGAAGAGGACACAGAGAGGGCTTCTGTTAGAGAGTCTTTTAGATGTTTGGCGCCCCCACCTCTGCAGGCGCCTGGGTGCAATGCACCCTGTGCACCCTGCCTAGGATCGGCCCTGCTTGTAAGGCATAGTCCCTTCATTAAATATTGTTCTCCCCTGTGCCACTCTTCCCAGTCTGTTTTTAAAGGGATTGTAAAGTCTCATGGTTTTTCACCTTGATGCATTAGGTGAAAAACCTTCTTTGCTGTAGATGCCCCCAGAGCCCCCCCCCCCTCCCCTTTCCTTACCTGAGCCCATCCGTTCTAGCCATGTGCACAAGCCCAGTGGGTCCAACTGCTGTCTCTGTCCTCATTGGATAGATTGATAGCAGCAGGAGCCATTGGCTCTCGCTACTGTCAATTAAAGGATCACTAAATAAAGGATTTTTTTTTTAGCTAAATAGCTTCCTTTACCTTACTGCAGTCCTGGTTTCATGTCCTCATTGTTCGTTTTTGCTTTGAAGTTGCTGTAATTCTGCTCTGATCTCCACACTTCCTGCTTGTCTGGCTCCTTATGAAAAATCTCATGGCAGCTTTTCACTGTGGTTCAAGCTGTGTGTCTAAAACTCCTCAGAACCAATCAGATTCATTTTAAAAACAAAACACTGCCCTGGATTTGTTTGTTTTTGTTCTGTGGGTCTCTCTACTTCACAGAAACATGAAACCAGTTTAAAAAACGAAAGTGAAACTAGAGGCACATTATATGATTGATTTTTATCTATTTTTAATCATTTTTAAAAGGAATCAGTTAACTTTTATGTCTCTATACCCTGTAAACAGTCATTTCAGCAAAGAAAAAATTTCCTTTAGTGACCCTTTAAATCCAGTGAACTGGGAGCAGGGGGCGGGACCAAGTCCCACTGTCTGTGTCAGTACACGCAGCAGCAAGACTCAGGAGCGTGCCTGCACGAGTGCCCCCATGGAAAGCAGCTCTCTGTGGGGAGATCCTCTAAAGAGGAGGAGTGCCGTCAGGGCACCCCAGAAGAGGAGAACTGGGGCTGCTCTGTGTAAAACCCTTACACAGAGCAGGTAAGTATAACATGTTGGTTAAATTTTTTTTTTTATAAAAATAACATTTACAACCCCTTTAATATCACCTTGCATTAACTCATCTACAGACGCCGTGCACTGGCAGTGTTTCACTCCCAACACAGAATCTTGCATTTTCAGGCTGAGTAGGGTCTATTAACCCACTATTCACTTGAACATTTTTAACCTCATTAGTAAGCAAAACATCTATACTCAGTTTTACCCCATACTTCCCTGCTACGCACAAAACTGCATGAAGATAAGTTCTCAGTCTTGCTGCGTGTTCCGCATTAACCCATGTGTTAGTGGGAGTAGGGTGTGGCGGAACTCGCACGTACTGATCTTATAAACAAGTTAACGTTTATTCCCGGAGAGACGGTTGTAGGAAAAATATTTACAACAGCAAGGCAAGTAGTTTCACTCCAAGCATGGAGGCACAGATACACAGCACAGTCACTTCTGATATAAGTATAGGTACTTATATCAGTACAGTATAAACCCAAGCACACATTGGGGGTTATTTACGAAAGGCAAATCCACTTTGCACTACAAGTGCAAAGTGCACTTGAAATTGCACTGAAAGTGCACTTAGAAGTGCAGTCGCTGTAGAGCCGAGGGGGGCATGCAAAGAATATAAAAAACAGCTACGGATATTCAGGACCACCTTCCATCAGTTGCCCAACCCACACACCCTAAAATGTATTATTGTTATTGATTTAAAGAATTTTATTTACAGTCTTGCTGTCCCTGTCCACATCATCTTTGCTCGACCTGGGCAGTGACACCTAATGAGGAAAACATAACCCAAACAACTTTTCATGTTAATAACTGAAAAAATAAAAAATTCTCTTCCAATATAACATAAAAATATTTAGGGGGGGGGGGGGATAGGTGAAGCTGTGTTTGGCTGGCAGCACTATCAAAGGCCAATTCCTCCTTTGTGTCAGGAACAAGTGACATGTTCATTGGTTTTCTTCTGAAACCTTGCTTCCAGTGTGATGGATGCCTGTTAAAGCCAATGGGCCAAATCCTCAAAGGAGATACGCAGGCGGAACTGCTGTTCAGCCTGCGTATCCCTGTGCCTATCTTTGGAACTGATCCACAGAAGGATTTTTCCAAAGATAGGCAGCAGATCTGACATCTGTAAGACACTTACACTGTCAGATCTTAAGATGCAGTACCGCATCCGCCGCTGGGGGCATTTCGAGTCGAAATGCCGCTTTGCGTATGCAAATGAGTACTTAGGCAGATCCACAAAGCTTTTTAGCTTTGTGTTTTCTGCGTAAGTTACGTTTTGCATACGTAAAATTAGTTCTGCTTTTACAAAGTGTAAACTAGTAACACCTTGTAAAAACAGACCTTTTTTTCGATCGCCGCGATTTTTTTTAAATTTTGAATTTTTTTTCCCGGCGTGTAACTTTTTTTTTACCCGACGCAACTTTATTGTCCCGTCGCAATCCACAAAGCCCGACGTAACGTAATTTTTCGCGATGCACGTCGGGAAAATGACGTCACACGCATGCGCAGTACGGCCGGCGCGGGAGCGCGTCTCATTTAAATTGTAATCGCCCCCCGGAGAGGAGGACCGCCTTGCAACGGAGGAACTTAAGTTACACAGCCTGAAATTTCTAGGTAAGTGCTTTGTGGATCGGGCACTTAGGTAGAAATTTTAAGGCCGTGTAACTTAACTCGGAAAAGTTAAGTTACGCTAGTTTTCTGAGGATTTGGCCCAATATGTGTGAAACCAGGTCCACCTCCTTTGAACAGTAGAGTGGTAGAGAGCATTTTTGAATGAGGCGTTTCCCCTTCACCTATGCCTACAGGCCAGTAGATCCAGCCACCATCTATACCAGGGGTGGCGAACACGCGGCTCTCGAGCCGCATGCGGCTCCCGGCCAAAATTAATGCGGCTCTTTGCCTCTTATCATTATGTTGTATACTGTGGCTCTTTGACAGCAGAGCCACCGCCGCGATCCGCGGCGGCAGACGAGGCGGGCGAACAAGCGGCAATGCGATCATTCCTGGGGTGGATGGTGGGCAGGCTCAGGCTGCCTGCGTCCAATAGCAGGCTGCCTGGCTCACAGGCTCCACCTAAAATCGGCGATGGCGGCCCCAGTGCATGGCGGGAGTTGTAGTTCTCCCACAGAGCACAGGCACACAGACTTCAACTTGGCAGTATGGTGCCTGTGCTCTGCAGAGAGACTACAACTCCCAGATTGCACTGCAGGGCAGACGTAAGAGAGAGCGGGAGAGATAGAAGTTCAAGTTGCTTCTCCCTCAGAGTCCTGCTGCCTTTAGTCGTGGAGGAGGACCAAGTCACCAAGCAGGTGAGGAGCAGAAGGTGGTCTATTATATATATATGGTGAGGAGCAGAAGGTGGTCTATTATATATATATGGTGAGGAGCAGAAGGTGGTCTATTATATATATATATATATATATATATATATATATATGTTTAATATATTATTGTTAAAATTATATGCTTTTGTGTGAGTGTTTGTCTGTTTTGGCAGGTCACTGCGTGGTGTGGCTCTCTGACTCTCACAGTTTAAAATTTTGGCTCTTTTTGTCGAACTTGTTCGCCACCCCTGATCTATACTCTAGAGTGGGGTGTTTTGCACTGTCTCTTGGATGGTGGAATAGATCCACATTATATTCTCCCCTTGGATCAGGGATGGGTGGAACGCCCCCTTGAAGCCACAACAAATTTCCTTCTCTTTATCACCAGCCAGTGGCGTAACTAGAATTCAGCGGCTGCAGGAGGAAAATGAAGGCATCGGTTGCTCTATGTCTGATTCTCAATCTTTTTCCAGTCAGGGCACCCTTGAAGTATACCCCTAGGTGAATGGGGCTATACTGCAAACCCCCCTGCAACTGTGTGCATTGCATGCAGTTGCAGCATAGAGATGATGCATTTAAGGGGTTAAAACAGGCGGTCAGTAGGCAAGATATTGCCTCTTTACCGGCTGTCAAATGCCTCTGAAAAGCGATCTGAGCATGGATCGCTTTTTGGAGGAACAGCCTTTTTTTGCTGGTACAATGAACAAAAAATAAATAAACAAATAGGTTCTGATTGTACACATATAGGGGGGTCAGGATTAAAAACACATACATAAAATGTGCATACATACATGTAAACACAAACACATATAAAAACACACACACATATATATAAATGCACATATGCATGCACATATAAACTAGTGGCGACTGGTGCTCAAAATTTTTAAGGGGGTGTAAGCAAACTGAAAAATTCTTAAAAAAACATAATTTTCTGCCACTGTGCCCTTCATTTACAGCCACCCTGCCCATCAAAAGCTGCCACTGTGCCCATCAAATGCTGCCACTGTGACCATCAAAAGCTGCCACTGTGTCCATCAAAAGCTGCCACTGTGCCATCAAACACCACCACTGTTCCCATCAAATGCTGCCACTGTGCCCATCAAATGCTGCCACTGTGCCCATCAAACTCTGCCACTGTGCCAAACACAGTTTTAAAAAAACATAATGCTGCCACTGTGCCCATCAAACGCTGCCACTGTGCCCATCAAACTCTGCCACTGTGCCAAACACAGTCTTAAAAAAACATAATTTTCTGCCACTGTGCCCTTCATTTACAGCCACCCTGCCCATCAAAAGCTGCCACTGTGCCCATCAAATGCTGCCACTGTGTCCATCAAAAGCTGCCACTGTGTCCATCAAAAGCTGCCACTGTGCCATCAAACACCACCACTGTTCCCATCAAATGCTGCCACTGTGCCCATCAAATGCTGCCACTGTGCCCATCAAACTCTGCCACTGTACCCAAATGCTGTCACTGTGCCCATTTAAATGTCGCCACTGTGCCATCAAATGCTGCCACTGTGCTCATCAAATGCTGCCACTGGGTCCATTAAATGCCGCCAGTGTGCCCATCAAATGCCGGTGTGCCCATTAAATGCTGCCATGCTGCAACTGTGCCATTGAATGCCATCACTGTGAATCCCCCTGCCCGCTTGGCCGGCACTTACCCTGTCTCGTGGGGAAGCAGGTGACCAACACAAGCGGGGTCCTCCAAATTTCAAAGACAATCAGTGCAGAATAAATAAAAAAATCTGAATTACACACCCGCCGCTCCTACTAGCTTAGGGGGGGTGTAATTTTTTTCCATTATCTGTGATCCTTTCTGATGATTATGCCTCTTCTGCCTTGGCTCAAGCCCCGGCCTGTATCATCTGATCACAGAGGTGGAGGGCTGGATTAGCATTCAGATTGAAGAGAGTGATTTTTCCCTGCATGGAATCCTGCTAATCACTGTGCACTAATTAAGGACATATTAGTAATTCACAGTTTATGGAGTGTTCTCCCTGATTAGTTTTCTTTGTACGTTTTATCACCTTTTAATATTAGCGCATCTATATTTTATATGTTTCACTGTTTGGATTTGGTATCACTCAAGATAGCAGCTATATTATTTGGTTTTTTATTTAGGTGCACGTGGAATTGATTATTTAATTAGCACTGTAGTATATTTTTCACATCAAGCCCCGGCCTGTTGCCTGCCTGCTTATCTCCTTGCCTTCCCACTGGCGGAGTGATCTTCCTCCACTCCCCACCCAGTAGTAGCCGGGGCCCAGAGAGTGAGACTTGACAGGCTGTGTGGCGGGCGGTGGCGGCAACAGGCAGAGAGTCGCTGATTTCCATCATTACTAGTAAAAAAAAAATATGTCCCCGGATTTCCTTTTAAAGATCTGGTCACCTTAAAGTGGTAGTAAACTCTGTACTACCATTTTAACCTACAGGTGAGCCTATAATAAGGCTTACCTGTAGGTATAAAGAATATCTACAGGTTTAGGAGATATTCCCCCCGCAATGCGCCACTGACTGCAGCAGAGCATGCGCAGCGGGGATCCTCGGCTAAAGGGCCGGCAGGCGCCGGACCTTGCCGGAGAGAAGTCTCCCGCGTGCATGCGCGGGAGTTATGATATCGCCGCTCCAGCCAATCACAGCGCTGGAGCGGCGATACCCAGAAGACACGCCGAGGAAAGATGACATCTCCCTCGGCGTGGACCAGGTAAGTTCCTCTCACCTTGTTCCAAGGTAAGTATTTCATAATCAGCTAGTATGCGGTGCATACTAACTGATTATGGCTTTTGCTTTTCAGGTTTAAAAAAAAAAAATTACAGGGGGTATACAACCGCTTTAACATTCATACATATGCACACACACGCATACATACATGCGCACACACACACACACACACACACACACACACACACACATACATAAGCACACACACATACATACATACATATACACACATACACACACACATACATACATACATACACACATATACACACATACATACATACATATACACACATACATACATACATATACACACACACACACATACATACATACACACACACACACACACACACACACACACATAAACACACATACAGTAGATAGATAGTCATAAAAAAACGGCAGACATTTACCTTGGCTCTTCCTGCCGGGTACTGCACTCTAGGGGGAGACAAAGAGCACACACTACTTTCATGTGACAAGCTCCTTCCCTGCACAGTTCGGCTGACGATCGAGGAGCTCATGTCAGCCGCCCCTGCCACTCAACTGCCTTTCCTTCTATCGAAGAGTACAGGGGGCCCTTAAGCCCTTAAGGGCCCCCTGCAGAAAGGGGCTTGGTCGCCATGGCGATCTCAGCGACCCCTATAATTCCGCCACTGGCATAATGTGCTAGTATGCATCACATACTAGCACATTATGAAATACTTACCTTAGAATGAAGCCCTGCACGGTCGTGCTGTGAGCTCTGACAGACGCCTCCATCTTCACCGAGTCTTCTTTCCAAGTTTCTCATCCTGCGGCCATCTGATTGCCCGTGTCGTGATTGCGTCACTTCCTGCATATGCCCAGGAGTCATGGACCGCGGCACAGAGCTCTGAAGGGATGGCGCGGGTATACTGTCCCTTCAGAGCGCATTGCGCCAGTGACATCACTGTCTGCATGAAGTGTGAATATCTCCTAAACCATGACGATTTAAGAGATTTTCTTAGTACCTACAGGTAAGCGTTATTATAGGCTTACCCGTAGGTACAATTTTACAGAATGGGTTTACATCGTCTTTAAACTTGGTTAACGTGGGTTAGGTAGATTGAAGAATTAATTTAACTGGAGCTGCCCTGCGGTTAATGTCCCCTGTATAAAGTTCAATAAAAACCCAGCACATCTCTCTTTTTTCACTCCCCCCCCCCCCCCGCCTACACACCCCCCCACCCTCTTCCTCATTTTGCAAGAGTTTCCATTCTCAAAACAAGCTTGTTTTCTGTACATGTATCTGATTTTCTTGAGCAAGTTGTTGCTGTGTGAAATGTGTACTTCTTCGGGAGGTCCAGCTGGTGGCGCTCTGTGTCCAGCTTAACATTCTAGTTTGTTCTATGTGTCTGCATCCAGCAGCAAAAAGTATCAAGTACAGTACATGAATTGGAAATGGTTCGTTTGTTTCTCACTTGCCATTATGTATCGACCATTGAATATCGACCATTGACCGTTGTTTTGAGCATATATTGACCAAGCTTTTGTAAGGGTTTGAAATTACCATACCCAATAATTACGGTAATGTGTTTAAATTAAATGATAAAAGCCACATTTTTGTGAGACCACGATGTAGTATCATACATGTTCAGAGTAGCCTGTCCTGTACACATAGATAAGGTAAGATGATAATTTGGCAGAATGCCCAGAAATGGCTGTGGCTTATCAGTTTAAAGAAGGACTTATGACATATTTGAAGAGAATGCACAGGCCAAGTATGAACACTGATATTTCTTATATATTTTTATATTACTATAGACAAAATGTTTTTTTTTTTTTGCATTAAATTGAGCACAACCTTTCTGTAAGGTTTACAAAATGTTTGACCCATTGATGGAACGTGTAGTCCCCAAAGGGTAGGTGGAAATCAACCTGGGGTATGAAGCAAATGGAAAGTCCCAGGGTAGTAAGCATGGGCATCCGCTCCATAGGGCAAGGGGGGGGGCAAGAGTCTAACGGTTGTGGGCTGTCTGAGCAGTCTCGGCCCGGATGTCACACAGGCACAGCGAGCAGAGTGAAGCCGCCTCCCCCTGTTAATGTGTACACAGGGGGAGGGAACCTGCTGTGCCTGTGCCGCGCTGATGGCTGATCTGGGGTACTGAATGGGATGAGGGGAGGGGGGTCCGTCTGTGCTGAATGGAGGGGTCTGGGTGGAATGGGGGGGTCTGTGCTGAATGGGGGGTCCATCTGTGCTGAATGGAGGGGTCTGTGCTGAAGGGGGGTCTGTACATTCTATAGGCTATATTTATATGGGCATGGAGTGAAGCTGAATTATCTCAAGAGCTATTTCACACTGCCAGCTGACCGCGTTATCGGTAAAGCGCCACTAAAAAGCAGCGCTTTACCATAGTTTTAGCTGCGCTATTCAGCCACTAGCGGGGCGCTTTTAACCCCCGTTAGCGTTTTAAGAAAGGGTTAACTGCGACTGTGTATCACCGCTGCCAAAGCGCCCCCCCTCTGAAAAAACAGACGTGGTTACTCAACAGACGTGGTTACTCAGCTAAGCCAATGAAGACTTTGTACCCATTCCATGACAGTGACCACACTAAATAAAAGTGGCCATTGAAGAGTCTACTGGAAGAGGTCCAAGGCTGGGTGTCCCTTTCTAGCAGTGCCGGAGCCTGCACCCGGAGCCATTAGGATCGGCTTGGGATGCCAACATCAAAGGCTCCCTGGACAAGTGTCCTTATATTAAAAGTCAGCAGCTACAGTATTTGTAGCTGCTGACGTTTCATTTATTTTCCCCCAGGCTGAAACGCCTCTTTAAAGTGGTTGTAAACCCTTTACAACCACGTTAACCTACAGGTAAGCCTAGATTAAAGGGGTTGTAAAGGAAACATTTTTTTTTTCATAATAAGCATCCTTTACCTGCAGACGTTCCTCTTTTCACTTCCTCATTGTTCGTTTTTGCTCAGAAGTTGCTCTATTTCTTCTCTGTTCTGTTCACTTCCTGCTTGTCTGATTGTTACTGACCACCGTGACGGGAGGGTTTACTGCGGTGGTCAGTAACGTGCTCACCCCCTCCTGGGAACTACATCTGTGCGGCAGGACTCTCTCTACGTGTTAGAGACTTTAAGGAGGTGTGATATACTGGGCGTGCCGCAATGCATACTGGGAAATGTAGTTCTTACATGAACGAATGCAATGCAAACCAGGAAGTGAATGAGAGAACAGAAACTAGAATGCCGGAGGTGATATAGATGAAGGAATTTAATAGGTATTTACTTGTTTTTTAACAGAATCATTACACTATTCTGTCTGTCTACCTTGCAGACATCAATTTTAGGCAACATTTTTTTTTCCTTTAGTGACCCTTTAAGGCTTACCTGTAGGTGCAAGAAATATCTCCCAAACCTAAAAGGTTTAGGAGATATTTGCAAAAAATTGCGGCCCCGATGTCTATGGTACATGCGCCGTAGACATCGGGAGCAGGCGCACTGAGCTTGCCGCTACTAACGGCATCATGCCGTTAGTGGCGGCTCCAGCGCATCATCGCTGCTCCGGCCAGTCACAGCGCCGGAGCAGCGATACCCGGAAGTCACTCCGAGTATCGTGGCGTCGGAGGAGGAGGCAAACGAGGGCCGCTGCAGGGTAAGTAATGCTATGCATACTAGCTCATTATGCCTTTGTCTTGCAGGTCGTCTTTTTTTTTTTTTGGATGAGAGGTTTTACTTCCTCTTTAAAGTGTGTTTCCACTTCTGCAAGCAAATTGGAATAACACTTACTTTACTGTATATTTGTTACATGTCCCTATTCACATAGCAAAACTCAAAAAAGTAACTAAACGTTGCAGCTTGCCTTTTTAACATTATCTCTTATGGACCCTCCAGCAAGGAAACATTCTACTTACTTTTTTGTTTATGAGAAGACTGGGAAGCTATGTTTGCCATAATCTGTGCAATGCAAGTAGATCTTCATTATCAATTGTAACTAGATTTGAACGCTGTCTATCCTAGCAAAGGGTTAAAGGTGTAGAGGCTTGGCTTCTTGCTTTATATGTTACAGGAGCAGAACTGTTATGTCCCGTACACACGATCACTTTTTGTGATGAAATAAAATGACATTTTTAAAAATGTAATTTAAAATGATCGTGTGTGGGCAAAACATAGTTTTTTGTCTTCTGAAAAACGACAAAAAAAAAAACATGCTTCAATTTTTTATGTCATTTTTTAAAATGACTTTTTTTTAAATGTCATTTTTTGTGTCATAAAAAATGATCGTGTGTGGGCAAAAACGACGTTTTAAACCCGCACATGCCCAGAAGCAAGTTATGAGACGGGAGGTAAAACTACCATTCATAATGGAGTAAGCACATTCATCACGCTGTAACAGACAAAAAAGCACGAATCGTCTTTTACTAACAAGTAACCAGCTAAAAGCAGCCTCAAGGCGAATAGAACTTCCCCTTTAGAGTGCCGGCGCTTTGTTCATAATTTTTCAAAAACGATGGTGTGTGGGCAACATCATTTTTAATGATGAAGTTGAAAAAATTTTGTTTTTTTTCATGATGAAAATTTCATTTTTTTCCAAGACAAAAAGTGATCGTGTGTACGGGGCATTAAGGTTCACTCAAACATTGCTCAAAAAACCTTGCAGTCAGCCATGACACCTTCTCAGAAACATCTAAAAGGTAAGAAATATATATATATAAAAATAAGCATGCTGGGTGAATGGGAATAATTAACAAATATAAAATCAAAAAGTCAGGTTTCCTCAAATTTGACAGCAAAAATGGAAATACGCTTTAAAGGGACACCAAAGGTTCCCGTCTAAAAAAAAAAAAATAACAAACATGTTATACTTACCTCCACTGTGCAGCTCGTTTTGCACACAGTGGCCCGATTCTGGTCTTCTGTGGTCTTGGCTCCTCCCTGCAAGAACTAACCCACTTCATGGCAGCTCTCTCCCATGGGGGTTAGTTCTTTCAGGTGCGCTCCCGTGATACAGCCGGCGGCTATAGTCGCTGACTGTATCACTCGTCCCCGCCCCCCGGCATGTCGCGTCATTTGATGTGTTTGACAGCAGTACAAGCCAATTGCTGTGCTGCTATCAATCCATCCAATCTAGCCAATCAACGGCCAGACTGAGTGGAGAATGGGACATCGGGGGCAAGCGCAGCAGGTGAATGAGCTAAGGTAAGTAAAACGGGGGGACTGGGGGGGCCGTCAATGGCAGTTTTTTTTTCACCTTAAAAAGGTGAAAAAAAAAAAAAACCTTTACAACCCCTTTAAGATGATGGGACAGATTAAAAATTATACCCCAGTCCTCCAAGAGTCCTCCACCGCCCGTTGTTATGACAACGGCACAAACAATAGCCGCTACGAGCGGCGCTTTAATGCGCATGCACAGGATTTAAAGCTTACCCAGCATGCACATCTCGCCGGGAAGAGTGAAAAAAATGTACTGGGCTTCAATTGCCCACACAGGAGATGGAAACGGCCACATCGTTCTGGACAGAAGTGGAGGCAAGTTTTTTTTTATTGTAGACAATGATGTGGTATGTTTGATGCTCTTTAATGGGAACTTTATCTACATAATATTTCAATGGCCAAAAAAAAACGTGACTGGAACCCCGCTTTAATTGATAGCAGGTAAAAGCTTTTATAAAACTTATTTGGTGTGTCTGTGGTAACTTCTGGGGTGGGTGCAAGGCTTGATATCATGGGTATCAAAGAAGGTGATTCATTTTGGATCTGTGGCATTCCTTTTATGTGTCCCCTTTAAATTTGCTTAATATGAGCTTATATTTCTACAATACAAGATGGAGCTGGGAAACAAGCATTCAATGCCTTTTTAGACCTGGGTGATCACATAATAAAGGGGGGAAATAGTTATAAATGAACACTACAGTATAACAATAGAGATAAACGTATTAGGCAAATAACTTACCGTCAAGAGTTGGCAGTCATAGTAGCTGGAGCACTGAGAACTTCATGTTGTATTGTTGAGCCTGCTACATTTGAAATAGAAAGTGTTTTTTGGGTAGATAACCAGTGGGCGGAACACATGGAAGTGTATTTTGTAATATAGTAAACAGTTAACTCCTCCTTAGAAAATAGTAATTAATTAGAAAATATTGTTTTTTGTGCTTTCTGGAAACACTCCTGTTTCTGTGTTCTTGGAACTAATGTAGCCAGGAGCTGGCTAATGCTGCCTGCATTGTCAGGAGACACTGTACAGCATTACTGCTGTGGAACTGTTTTCTCCTAGCATTCAGCTGGACTCTGTGTTATCATATCCTGAATATAGAGTGACTGAGTTTTATGAGGAAAGCAAAGCATCTTGGGATGTATAGTCCATGGAGTCCAAGATTTGCATTAAGCTGGACTAGTTTGAACTACAAAAACCACCCAGCTGGAGAGGAAGGATAGGATATTGGGATATTGGGAGAGGTGATACAAGGCCTGTGGGTGGGGGTGGATCTCTCTCTTGGGACCCCAGCCTAGAAGCTGCTAGCAAGTGACTCTGTGTTGGTGTGTGCTATGGCTAGGGTTGCCACCTGTCCGGGATTCACCCGGACAGTTCGGGTTTTGAATCATGTGTCCGGGTTTCAGACCATCTGAAACCCGGACACAATATTCAGACAGGGATGTGGCTCAGAACAGGGCCTGTTAGGAGGGTGAAGGTGATTGGTGCACTATGCACACCACATTACTATTCTCTTTGGAGCGCCCAAAGGTGTCTCAGGCCTGTTACAATCCTATATGTATGTTAAAAATAAATGTTTTTACTGTGTACCGCTAAAGTGTTCGGGTTTGGCTTGAAGAAAAAGTGGCAACCCTAGCTATGGCCGAGTCATGGCTTGTCTTGTAGAGTGAAAATCATTGCGTGCGGGTCCAAGCCAGATTCAGCCAGGATGAAGCACGGTGTGTCACTGGACTGCTGTACCCTTTGAGCAGGGCTTCAACAAGGGCCTATCTCTGAGGCCGATGTCACTTCCGCTGAGGCCCACGTCGTTGGGACTGGTGAGCGGGCACTTGCCCATTCTTCTACCACAGAGACACTGCATACAGACATCGCTGTTTATTCCTTTGCTTAAGCCTTTAGGACCTGGTGTTACACTTTGTAAAGCAACCCCAATGCTACTTTTCCACAGGACATGATAAATACCCTTTGCTACACATTGCCAGTTAAGGTGTCACCAGGCTACTTCACCTTCTCCCAATAACCAGGATATCTCAAGTACTCCATTAAAAAGAGCTAGCTGAAGACCAAAAGTTTTTTTCTTCTTTAAGAGACTATAACATATCCTCCTCCCCACTAAGGGACTGTTCAGTTTGTAACATAAGTACAAGTGCCTACACCCAAGACTTTAAGTATTCTAGAGTTAAAAATTCTATTAATGTAAGGATATTGTTAAACTTGCTGCTGCTGGCTTGTGGTGTTGAGGCACAGAGGGAGGGGTTTGACACAACAGCGGTCACCTCTCTACCTTCCTCCTGCCTGTTCACATAGGTTTCAACTGAGTAGAGTGTAGTCTTAACCACTTAAAGACCGCAAGATTTCCCTGCTTAATGACCAGGCTATTTTTTGCGAAAACGTCACTGCGTCACTTTAACTGACAATTGCGCGGTCGTGCGATGCTGTACCCAAACAAAATTGACGTGCTTTTTCCCCCTACAAATAGAGTTTGCTTTTGGTGGTATTTGATCACCTTTAATGTGTTTATTTTTTGTGCTATAAACAAAAAAGTAGAGACATTTTGAAAAAAATATATATATATTTTACTTTTTGCTATAATAAATATCCACAATAATGTTTTTAAAAAACAAATTTCTTCATCAGTTTAGGCCAATATATATTCTTCTACATATTTTTGGTAAAGAAAAATCGCAATAAGCATATGTTGATTGGTGTGTGCAAAAGTTATAGCATCTACAAACTATGGGAAAGATTTATGGCTTTTTTTTTTTTACTGGTAATGGCGGTGATCTGCGATTTTAGTGGTACTGTGCCATTGTAGCAGACATGAAAAATAAAAAATGTAGCGCCAACCTATGTGAAAAATTGTGTCCACAAAGTGGCCCCAAATGGACAGACACCCTATAAGGAAATAAGTCCAAAAACTTCACTGGGTACACGGTGGAAAGAAAGATCATATATACCACGAACAGAAAATAAATGACGTTCACAGTTAAATATGAATATGGTGACACAATTTTTCGGGTGGACACAATTTTACACATAGGTTGGCGCTACATTTTTTATTTTTCACTCTTGCACAATTATCCATTGGTATGTTGGCCGCCTACAACCACTGATTTATTTTTTGAGTAGCGCAATATTTTTTGTATATATTTTTCATTGTAGCAGACAGATCGAACATTTTTGATACATTTTGGGGACCATAAACATTTATACAGCGATCAGTGCTATAAAAAAGCAAATAAATGCTATAAATGTAACTGTTAGGGAAGGGGTTAACACCAGGGGGAGATCAAGGGGTTAAAACTTTATTAAGGGGGGGTACGGGGCTACCCTAAACCTAACACTAACTACCTGTCACACTAACTGTCACACTGACACTAAATGCAGTGATCAGTACATATATGATCACTTCATTCAGTGACACTGTGACAGGGGGGTGGGAGGGGGGGTGATCGCAAGGGGTTAATGTGCCTATGTGTACTGGTGTCAGTGTAGTGTTTGTGCGACTTACTGTGTGAGTCTTCTCTCCTCTCAGGGTTTGAAAATACCGCTGAGAGGAGAGCTGCATCACTTCTTACACATTATATTACACAGGCAGAGGAAGTGACACGGCGGGACACGACGGGATTGGCTGGGAGCGATCACGAGGGGGCGGACAGAAACGAACAGCCGCCCCCTCAAGACGGATCGCTCCCGGAGGTAAGCCGCCCGCCGCACGCAGCGGAGGGGGTCCCGATCGGACCCCCGACCCGCTAGAAGGCAGGGACGTATATATACGCCCATCTGCCTGTACGTGCCTTTCTGTGGACGTATATAGGCGTGCGGCGGGCGTTAAGTGGTTAAAAAATGCAGCATGTTCGAATTATTTTTTTTTGTCGTTTTTCAGAACCTGAAAAATGATGTGAAGCCCACACACGATCATTTTAAATGACGTTTTTGAAAAAAATCAACGTTTTTTTCATGCCGAAAAATGATCGTGTGTACGTGGCATAAGAGCCTCATGTGCACTAGAGTTTAGTGAATTTGTTTTGTAGGGTCTAGACAAGCTTGAAGATCCTGCTAAACTACTTCTTTGTTTTTGTCTGTGCGCATAAAAGCTTCTAATTGTTCTTTGAAAAAGGGGTAAAAAACGCAAGGCTTGTCCTATATAAACTTTAACCTCCTCTTCCCATAATGCCACTTACAAAGTTTACAGAACTTAGTTTTGAGTTTAGAGATTTGTTTTTCCAGCGTCACCCCACATCTTGTAAGTATGGTCTTTTCAAAGCAAAGTTGGACCCTTTTATTGCTGTGTCTGTCTGTGCTAGATTATTGAATACTCCTTGCTCAGGATGGCTGTTTGCCCAGGGCCTGCAGACTAGAAAGCCACTCTCCTCCACAAAACCACCAAGGCTCTTATCTAGGATATGAAATACCAACATGCTTGTGATAATGGAAATGATTGCGGTATCTCAACCTGTCAGATTTAATCACACATATCCATTGAAATAATGACACCAGAACATTCGTTTAGTATGAAACTTTATTAAAACAGTTTAAAAGTATCGTTATTTCTGCTTTTGTAGTCAAATTTGATATGTTTATTATCTAGTCCCATTAGAAAAAAAAAAAAAAAAAGGAGAAGGTGTCATGGCTGATTCTAATGCAATCCCCCCCCCCGTCAGGCGAGCAGACGTTTGGCTCTCCTCTACTTGCGTTTGTCAGACGGGAGTGAGGAAAAGCCGATAAACGGCTCTTCCTGTGTCGTGATCAGCTGTGATTGGACACAGCTGATCATGTAGTAAAGAGCCTCTGTCAGAGACTCTACCGAGATCGGTGATGCGGTGTGTCAGACTGACACACCAACGATTGTCCCGCTGCACGCCCCCGCCGGAGCGTGATCGTGGCTTATCCTGCTGGACGTCATATGACGCCCAGTCAGGATTACTGAACCACCGCCCAGCTGTAATTTTGCTATAGGCTAGGCGTGAGGTGGTTAAACCCACAATAATTGGAAGCATTGAACTTCATTTTTCTCCGGTCGTAGTAGTGTTGTACGTCACTGTGTTCTTGACGGTCGGGATTTGGTGTGACAGTGCGTATGCAAGACAGCTTGAACGGAATTCCGTCGGATAAATCCGTCTGAGCTTATCGTGTGTACGGGGCATTACACTATAGTTCACCTTGAAGTTTGTAATCATTATGAACCAATAAACAGAGACAAATGTACAAAGTAAATTATGTGTTTCAGACTGCACCTGCATGAATGTTCTAAATACTTAAATACATTGGAATAGAATTGTTAAGCCAGGAATGTTTACATCTGATTTATAACCGAATACATGTTACCACTGCTTTGTGTCAGCCTAATCTACATTGTGATCTGGAATCTCTCCTCCAAGTAGGAGAGGTTACACTCTGTCTTATAGATAATAACTTATTGGAACCTATTCATACTCGTACATTTTGGAATTTTAGGGTAGTGAACACATGCAAAGCAAAGCTTTTTTTTTTTTTTCACTTTTCGATTCAGTGGGGAATGGTTAGAACCTTGGGCTTGTTTGTCCTTGGGAGATCTTTCAAAATTTTCTGTATGACATCCATCAACTAGACAGGAAGTCAGGGAAGATGTCCCTTGTGGGAACACAGTCAGCAGGAAAGATCAACATAATCTTCTACTTTGTCCAAAACAAAAAACTTTTCAGCTGCTGATGGAATTTAGGGCACAAGACTAAAGCCCTGCACACACGGGCCAGAATCTCGTCAGGAAAAAAACAACGTTTTTCTTGATGAGATTCTTGGCAAGAATCTCTTGCCGCCCGAGTGTACAGACACTCCATTCAAAAGAACTGCCGTTCTTGTGAATGGCAAGAATGCGGTGACGTCATCACGTGCAATGAGCATGCGCTCGTCACATTCGATGCCGTCGCCGCAATCTTGCTGCACCCTACACTGCCCTTGGAAGCTACCGTGCATGCGTCAAAGTCATTTCGAGCATGCGCGGGTTTCCACGGCAACAGGTAAGTATACAGAGGCTCGGGTTTCTCGGGAGGAAAACACTGCCGAGAATCACAACGAGAAAATAGAGAGCAGGTTCTCTATTTTTCTCGTCTAGATTCTGGGCAGTTTCCTTGACGAGAAACATGAAAGCCTCGTACACACGCTAGGTATACTCAGCAAAAAAGCTCTGCCAGCAGTTTTCTTGCTGGTTCTTCCTGAGAAAACCGAGCGTGTGTACGAGGCTTCAAAGTGGTACCGTGACACCCAAATATAGAAGATAACCATTCTAAAGTAGTGATTTCAGTATTTAAACGTTCCACGGTAAATGGAACATTTCAGGGACATGGGGGTTCCCTTTATCCACATAACAAAACCAGTTTTTTTTTTCTTCTGTCTGTTACCTTGATAAGGAGGACCCCGTATCCCCAAAAAGTTTGTCAATTACTATGAAATTCTGTAAATACTGAAATGGCTGCTTCTAATAGAGGAGTGCTAAAGGTTGGTGCTAAAGGTTGTGTGCCAATAGGCTCCAAAGATGGAAATCCAACGCTTACTAAAAAGGGAGGGAGAAAAGGACCTAATTACCTCTCTAAAAATACTGCGGTTTGCTCTACCTCTGGAGGCTGGTCATGTGATCCTAATTTGAGTAAATACTAAGAGATCCCAGCTTGAATTTAGTAATTGAATATCAACAATTTGTTATAACCCTTTTAAAATGTTCGTTTTAATAATGTATTTAAGCTTAGCGTTTTATTTTTTTATAGAACAAAAGGCAGAAAGCTAGAGTTATGCACTTTAACCACTTAAGACCCGGACCAAAATGCAGGTAAAGGACCCAGCCAGTTTTTGCGATTCGGCACTGTGTCGCTTAAATTGACAATTGCGCAGTTGTGCGACGTGGCTCCCAAACAAAATTGACGTCGTTTTTTTCCCACAAATAGAGCTTTCTTTTGGTGGTATTTGATCACCTCTGCGGTTTTTATTTTTTGCGCTATAAACAAAAATAGAGCGACAATTTTGAAAAAAAATCAATATTTTTTACTTTTTGCTATAATAAATATCCCCCAAAAACATATATAAAAAAAACTTATTTTTTCCTCAGTTTAGGCCGATACGTATTCTTCTACCTATTTTTTGTAAAAAAAAATCGCAATAAGCGTTTATCGATTGGTTTGCAAAAAAATTTATAGGGGCAGATCCACAGAGAGAGTACGCCGGCGTATCTACTGATACGCCGGTGTACTTTCAAATTTCCCGCGTCATATCGTTGTTTTGAATCCTCAAAACAAGATAAGACGGCATCTGGGTTAGATCCGACAGGTGTACGTCTTCGTACGCCTTCGGATCTAAGATGAAATTCTTCGGCGTCCGCTGGGTGGCGTTCGTGTCGTTTTCCGCATCGAGTATGCAAATTAGCTATTTCCGACGATCCACGAACGTACGAGCGGCCGGCGCATTCCTTTACGTCGTCTCTAGTCGGATTTTTCCGGCGTATAGTTAAAGCTGGTATTTCGTTGCATATAGTTAAACCTGCTATGTTAAGTATGGCCTTCGTTCCCGCGTTTAATTTGAACTTTTTTTTTTTGTTTGCGTAAGTCGTCCGTGAATCGGGATGGACGTAATTCACTACTATGTTAAAAAAATGACGTTGTTGCGACGTCATTTAGCGCAATGCACGGCGGGAAATTTAGAAACGGAGCATGCGCAGTTCGTTCGGCACGGGGACGCGCTTCATTTAAATGAAACACGCCCCCTAATCGCTGATTTGAATTACGCGCCGTTACGCCGCCAGACATAGACTACGCCGCCGTAACTTACGGCGCAAAATCTTTCAGGATTCGAACCAAAGCCGGGAAAGTTACGGCGGCGTATCGTATCTCTGATACGCTGCGCGGGTGCAGATCTCTGTGGATCTGCCCCATAGTGTTTACAAAATAGGGGATAGTTTTATTGCATTTTTATTGATAATTTTTTTTATATTACTAATGGCGGCGATCCGCGACATTATGGCGGACACATCGGACAATTTTGACACATTTTTGAGACAATTGTCATTTTCACAGCAAAAAATGCTATAAAAATGCATTGTTTACTGTGAAAATGACAATTGCAGTTTGGGAGTTAACCACTAGGGGGCGCTGAAAAGGTTAAGTGTGACCTCATATGTGGTTCTAACTGTAGGGGGCGGGGCTGGACGTGATGTCATTGATCGTGCTTACCTATATTAGGGAACACACGATCAATGGTAGCGCCACAGTGAAGAACGGGGAAGCTGTGTTTACACACAGCTTTCCTCGTTCTTCAGCTCCGGGGACCGATCGGCGATCAGTTCCGCGGGTCCTGTGGCCGCAGGCGTGGAGCTTCGGACCGGGTCGCGGGCGAGCGCCGCGGGAGCGCGCCCGAGACCCACGGCTGGGCACTTAAAGAGGACGTACATGTACATGCTTGTGCCCAGCCGTGCCATTCTGACGAAGTATATGTGCAGGAGGCGGTCCTTAAGTGGTTAAGGTAATTTTAAAGGACAAGGGGCACTCTTTGGCCCAGATTCTGAAAGGGCTTACGACGGCGCAACGCCATGTGCGCCGTCGTAAGTCCTAATCTGGGCCGTCGTATCTATGCGACTGATTCTTAGAATCAGTTGCGCATAGATAACCATTAGATCCGACAGGCGTAAGGCTCTTACGCTGTCGGATCATAAATGCAATTATTTTTTTCACCGCTAGGTTTTGCCTCCGTCGTTTTCCCCATCAAGTATGCAAATTAGCAAAATACGCGAATTCCCGAACGTACGCACGGTCGACGCAGTGAAGTTACGACGTTTACGTTAGATTTGCGACGCGTAAAGTTGCCCCTGGGTATATGAGGCGCAGTCAATGTTAAGTATGGCCGTCGTTCCCGCGTCGAAATTTGAAAATGTACGTCGTTTGCGTAAGTCGTCCATGAATAGGGCTGGACGCCATTTACGTTCACGTCGAAACCAATGACGTCCTTGCGACCTCGGGAAATTTTAGGGACAGCGCATGCGCAGTACGTTCGGCGCGGGAACGCGCCTAATTTAAATGATCCACGCCCCCTACCCAGATTATTTGAATTAGGCGGGCTTGCGCCGGGGGATTTACGCTACGCCGCCGCAACTTTACAGGCAAGTGCTTTGTGAATCAAGCACTTGCCCGTAAAACTTGCTGCGGCGTAACGTAAATGAGATACGTTACGCCGCCGCAGAGATGCGGCGATCTACGAGAATCTGCCCCTTTATGTCTGGAGGAAAAGAGATTTAACCTTCACTAACGGAAAGGCCTCTTTACGGTAAAAGTTATGAAAATGTGGAATAAACTCCCTCAAGTACTAGTTCTGGCCAGATCAGTAGATTGTTAAAAAAAAGGGTTGGGTGTATTCCTAAATTCTCAAAAACAGAATGTTGCCATGTATAGGTATGGAAGAGCCCTGGGGCCATCATAAAAAAAAAAAATACTAAATTCTGAGTTTCAAAGTCAGAATTCTGAGATTAAAAAGACAGAATTCTGTGTTTCAAAGTCAGAATTCTGAGATTAAATGTCAGAATTCTGTGTTTCAAAGTCAGAATTCTGAGATTAAATGTCAGAATTCTGAGATTAAATGTCAGAATTCTGAGATTAAAAAGACAGAATTCTGTGTTTCAAAGTCAGAATTCTGAGATTAAATGTCAGAATTCTGAGATTAAATGTCAGAATTCTGAGATTAAATGTCAGAATTCTGAGATTAAAAAGACAGAATTCTGAGTTTCAAAGTCAGAATTCTGAGATTAAATGTCAGAATTCTGAGATTCTAAATATAGTAGTCTCTATTAGGAGGATTTTAGGAGCAATTAGCAATAATGTAGTAACACCCATAGACCATCATTCTGCAGACATACAAGTCTGGTGCTCTAGATATAGATCTGTAAATCTATCTTAGTTACAGCATACAGTATGGGGAAGCAGGCAATGCTGGGCTCTCTGGTTCCTCTACAGTCCCACAGTTTACTGTCATTTGCTCTAACATAAAGAGGGATGCTGAAAACGAGTGTATTGTGTGTGTGAGTGGGGGGGGGGGGGGGGATGACACAGCTTCCATAGATAACAGAACACAATGCACCCCAACTTTTAGGAAACATTGCACTGTTGCCCCAACAAGAGGGAATTGTGAGCACAATGTGTGTCTTTGTTCAGAACGGATTGATTATAGCAATTACATGTCTGGACTAATTCTTACAGAGAATGAACCTCATATTACACAAATCGATACAGGTATATAGCTTGAGAAATAGCTCAATGCATAGAGTGACAGACTTGTGATTGAGATTTTGTGGGTTCGAATCCAGGAGACAGCACAATTTGTTTTTTAGTTATATGTATATATACATATTATTTTATACATTGTTCTTAGATTAAAATAGAGATGTCCCAATACCAATATTAGTAAATCAATATATTGAAAATGTATATGTCTTCAAAAAATTAAGCTCTGAGCTGGATTCGAACCCAAAACTCAAAAACACAGAAGTCTATTACTCTAACCATTGAGCTATAACCCAAATCATACAACTCTACTGTTTTTTTAGGTTTAATATGGGGTTCATTCTCTGTAAGAATTAGTCCAGACATGTGATTGCTATGATCAAGCCGTTCTGACCAGACACACATTGTCCTTCTGCCTTCTAGCCATTCACAATTCCCTCATGTTGGGGCAACAGTGCAATGTTTCCTTAAAGTTGGGGTGCATTGTGTTCCGTTATCTATGGAAGCTGTGTCACCCCCCCCCCCCCCCACTCACACACAGAATACACTCGTTTTCAGCATCCCTCTTTATGTTAGAGCAGATGACAGCAAATGGAGGAACCAGAGAGCCCAGCACTGCCTGCTTCCCCATACTGTATGCTGTAACTTAAATAGATTTACAGATCTATATACAGAGCAAAAGACTTGTATGTCTGCAGAATGATGGTCTATGGGTGTTACTACATTATTCTTAATTGCTCCTAAAATCCTCCTAATAGAGACTACTATATTTAGAAACTCAGAATTCTGATATTAAATCTCAGAATTCTGACTTTGAAACTCTGAATTCTGAGATTAAAAGTCAGAATTCTGAGATTCAAAGTCAGAATTCTGAGATTAAAAGTCAGAATTCTGAGATTAAAAGTCAGAATTCTGAGTTTCAAAGTCAGAATTCTGAGATTAAAAGTCAGAATTCTGAGATTAAAAGTCAGAATTCTGAGATTAAAAGTCAGAATTCTGAGTTTCAAAGTCAGAATTCTGAGTTTCAAAGTCTGAATTCTGAGATTAAAATTCAGAATTCTGAGATTAAAATTCAGAATTCTGAGTTTCAAAGTCAGAATTCTGAGTTTCAAAGTCAGAATTCTGAGTTTCAAAGTCAGAATTCTGAGATTCAAAGTCAGAATTCTGAGATTCAAAGTCAGAATTCTGAGATTCAAAGTCAGAATTCTGAGTTTCAAAGTCAGAATTCTGAGTTTCAAAGTCAGAATTCTGAGATTCAAAGTCAGAATTCTGAGATTCAAAGTCAGAATTCTGAGATTCAAAGTCAGAATTCTGAGATTCAAAGTCAGAATTCTGAGATTCAAAGTCAGAATTCTGAGATTCAAAGTCAGAATTCTGAGATTCAAAGTCAGAATTCTGAGATTTAATATCAGAATTCTGAGTTTCTAAATATAGTAGTCTCTATTAGGAGGATTTTAGGAGCAATTAAGAATAATGTAGTAACACCCATAGACCATCATTCTGCAGACATACAAGTCTTTTGCTCTGTATATAGATCTGTAAATCTATTTAAGTTACAGCATACAGTATGGGGAAGCAGGCAGTGCTGGGCTCTCTGGTTCCTCCATTTGCTGTCATCTGCTCTAACATAAAGAGGGATGCTGAAAACGAGTGTATTCTGTGTGTGAGTGGGGGGGGGGGGGGTGACACAGCTTCCATAGATAACGGAACACAATGCACCCCAACTTTAAGGAAACATTGCACTGTTGCCCCAACATGAGGGAATTGTGAATGGCTAGAAGGCAGAAGGACAATGTGTGTCTATGGTCAGAACGGCTTGATCATAGCAATCACATGTCTGGACTAATTCTTACAGAGAATGAACCCCATATTAAACCTAAAAAAACAGTAGAGTTGTATGATTTGGGTTATAGCTCAATGGTTAGAGTAATAGACTTCTGTGTTTTTGAGTTTTGGGTTCGAATCCAGCTCAGAGCTTAATTTTTTGAAGACATATACATTTTCAATATATTGATTTACTAATATTGGTATTGGGACATCTCTATTTTAATCTAAGAACAATGTATAAAATAATATGTATATATACATATAACTAAAAAACAAATTGTGCTGTCTCCTGGATTCGAACCCACAAAATATCAATCACAAGTCTGTCACCCTATGCATTGAGCTATTTCTCAAGCTATATACCTGTATCGATTTGTGTAATATGAGGTTCATTCTCTGTAAGAATTAGTCCAGACATGTAATTGCTATAATCAATCCGTTCTGAACAAAGACACACATTGTGCTCACAATTCCCTCTTGTTGGGGCAACAGTGCAATGTTTCCTAAAAGTTGGGGTGCATTGTGTTCTGTTATCTATGGAAGCTGTTTCCCCCCCCCCCCCCCCACTCACACACACAATACACTCGTTTTCAGCATCCCTCTTTATGTTAGAGCAAATGACAGTAAACTGTGGGACTGTAGAGGAACCAGAGAGCCCAGCATTGCCTGCTTCCCCATACTGTATGCTGTAACTAAGATAGATTTACAGATCTATATCTAGAGCACCAGACTTGTATGTCTGCAGAATGATGGTCTATGGGTGTTACTACATTATTGCTAATTGCTCCTAAAATCCTCCTAATAGAGACTGCTATATTTAGAATCTCAGAATTCTGACATTTAATCTCAGAATTCTGACTTTGAAACTCAGAATTCTGTCTTTTTAATCTCAGAATTCTGACATTTAATCTCAGAATTCTGACATTTAATCTCAGAATTCTGACATTTAATCTCAGAATTCTGACATTTAATCTCAGAATTCTGACTTTGAAACACAGAATTCTGTCTTTTTAATCTCAGAATTCTGACTTTGAAACTCAGAATTTAGTATTTTTTTTTTTATGATGGCCCCAGGGCTCTTCCATATATAGGTAATAATACCAGAGATTGTTGATCTGTGGAATATCCGATTGCCTTTTGTGGGTGTTTAGAGGGGTCTGGAAGGAAATTTTCCTTTGTTGGAGCAAATTGAAGCATACTTTAGAGGGTTTTTTGCCTTCCTTTGGATTAATGGTGGGTATAGGATTCCGTATATGGAGGCTTTCTATCCATTTTTTTTTTATTTATTTTTTCCAGATCAGTTGCACCGAATGGACTAAACCTGACTAACTATGCAAGTATTTGCTGGGTTTCTTGTTGCTGTGGGTTCTAAGCAAACAGTAAAAAAACAGGTGTGATCTGACCTGCTCCTCGCAATTCTGCAATTCTTCCTCCTGCAATTACCCATAGTTCTCACATAGTTTACCTATGAATGGGCAGAACTTCTACAGACCATGATGAATCACATCCACCTTTTCCTGTACAGAGCTAGACAAATTATATTATGCACACAGATAAGACTTTGATGAATCCCAGGACGCTCACCCCAGCTTTCCTGCATTATGCACGTTTCATGAGCTGTTGTCAAAGATATGTTTTTTTGTGAACTAACAAAACTTTATCATGGAAAATCTCTGTGCAGAAATGTTGGGGTAGATTCACGTAGAATGGCGTTTCTTTGTGGGGGCGTAACGTATCCTATTTACGTTAGGCCTCCGCAACTTTTACAGGCAAGTGCCGTATTCTTAAAAGAAAGTTTTAGCGGCGTATCGTGAATACGCCGGCGTAAGACCACCTAATTCAAATTGTGAAGAGGTGGGCGTGTGTTATGTAAATCAAGCCTGACCCGAGGTGATTGACGTTTTTCCCGAACGGCGCATGCGCCGTCCGTGGAATTTCCCAGTGTGCATTGCTCCAAAGTACGTCATTGGTTTCGACGTGAACGTAAATGACGTCCAGCCCCATTCACGGACGACTTACGCAAACGACGTAACTTTTTCAAATTTCGATGCGGGAACGACGGCCATACTTAACATTGGTACGCCGCATATACGCCTCATATAACAGGGGTAACTTTACGCCAGGAAAAGCCTAACGTAAACGGCGTAACTGTACTGCGTCGGCCAGGCGTACGTTCGTGAATTTGCGTATCTAGCTGATTTACATATTTCTAGGCGTAAATCAGCGTACACGCGTACACGCCCCTAGCGGCCAGCGTAAATTTGCAGTTAAGATCCGACGGCGTAAGAGACTTACGCCGGTCGGATCTAATAGAAATCTATGCGTAACTGATTCTATGAATCAGGCGCATAGATACGACCGACCGGACTCAGAGATACGACGGCGTATCTGGAGATACGCCGTCGTATCTCCTCTGAGAATCTGGCCCGTTGTCTTTTTATGTTTATAATTTATAAAATATTGAGGAGCTGTAGATTTTCTAAAGATAGCTAAAAATATATATTATATGTGGTTTTGTTGTAGAACTGAGAGCTAAAAGGTACAAAAGTGGAAAACTTGCAACATCTACCTTGCTATGCCTTATTTGCATTATTTACCGTATTTGCCGGCGTATAAGGTGACTGGGCTTATAAGACGACCCCCTAATTTTCCAGCTAAAATTTTGGTTTTGGGATATACTCGCCGTATAAGACGACCCCTTTCCTACTAGTCTGTCTGGAAGCTGAGGGGTAGCCGGAACAACAGCTGACAGGAAAAACCGCTGACAGAAACAGGCTTTGCTAGGAATTTGCTAATGATAATAAGAAAGACAGTAAAATAGATCCTGCAGAAATGAACAAATGACCCCACTCCTGCAACAGTAGACCCTCCAGCAATAATAGACTTCCCCCAGCAACAATAGACTCCCTACAACAAAATACCACCCCAGCAACATAGACCCCCAGCAGCCAGCATCAATAGAGCTCTCCCTCAACAGTAGATCCCTCCCAAAAAAACATTTGCCCCCCCCCCTCCCCATCAACATAACACCCCCATCAGCAACAATAAACCTCCATGCAAAAATAGATACCCAGCAGCCAGCATTAATAGACCCTCCAGTACATCCTAGTACTCCTTGCTATTACATACATTCATTGCTGGAACTGCGTCCTCCCACATTCCCATTGAAAAAAAGCCCTGATTTTAGTAAAAATAAATGATGCTTCTTATCAGCAGTTACAGCAGTCTTGTGACTTCTATCAGTGTCTGGTTAAAGCTTTGCTGGAGAAGTTTTCATTCTCCAATATTTGTTCTATAAGGCTTCAGGACCTATGACCCTCTGTCTGGACAGTGGTGATTGGCCCTGTGCTAATCACATGCGCTCTCCCAAGAAAAAAAAACTCTCTAGCAAAACACACCCAACTGAACATGTGCCGCTTGTCCCCAAGGCTCTGTTCTATCGGGAGATGGTTTGGGTACTATAGAAGAAAAGGAGGATCAGAGAAGACAGGATCAAACAGCCTTTTTACACAATGCAGAGGATTAACCCCTTAGGTTCCACAGTGAGTAAAACAAGAATGCTTTACTGCGTATACAGACTGATTTTACTGTTGTGTTACGAAGGGCCCTTTCACACCAGTAGACCGTGGGCTAGATTCAGGTACGAGATACGACGGCGTTTCTCCAGATACGCCGTCGTATCTCTAAGTTGCGGCATCGTATCTATGCAACTGATTCATAGAATCAGTTACGCATAGATTTTCCTAAGATCCGACCGGCGTAAGTGTCTTACACCGTCGTATCTTAGGCTGCATATTTACGCTGGCCGCTAGGTGGCGCTTCCGTATATATTTACGCAAGGAATATGCTAATTAGGTAGATACGCCGATTCAGAAACGTACGTCCGGCCGGCGCATTATTTTACGTCGTTTACGTTAGGCTTTTTCCGGCGTAAAGTTACCCCTGTATGGGAAAAAGGTGGAAATAAGGGCCGTCTAATTGAGCCACCCCCACTGCGCGTAACTGGAGAAAATAAGTGAAAATATAGTGATATTGATAATATAAATAAATAAATTAATAAATAAATATATGTGAGCTGCTGCTCTAAAAGTTAAACAATCAAAATGTAATATGCAAATACAGTGCTACCTGATGTGAAAAAGGGTATCAAATGTGATATTAAGCAGCGCTCAAAAGAATCAAATAAAAAAAACACACATATAATATTGCTAGACTATTAAGTGAAAAATAATGAGTGATCCACCCTCTATGTGAAACAATATATCAGTGTCAAAAAATAGGTGTCAATAATACACCCAAAATAACAGGTTGGCAAAAAAAAAAAATCCATAAACTGATTGTGTGAACGTAAATGAAGTTCATAAATGGAGAACAGAAGAAATCCCTTCACGATCTTCAGACAGTGCTTTCACCACACCACAGTGACTGCGTGATTCCACCACCCATCAGAATGCAAACTCACCACAATAAATGGCCTGACACTCTCGTGTTAAGGCACACAGGCTTTTTAACTGAACCACTCAGTTTAATTGATGGAACTCCCTCTTTGGAAACTGGAGCACTCAGTTAAATAAATGGAGATCCGTTGGAAAAAGGAAAAACTCCAAGATGACAGCCACATGTATAATGAACAGAGAGAGCACAATAGTGTGATATTGCAACACAACTTTTAATAAAAACACTAAAAATCTCCCAATAGATGCACTCACAAAAATGACTCTCGTCATAAGCAGTGATTAAATCCAAACATCACACGGTGTAAACACAAACGAAAATTTTCCTCCAGGTGAACCAGTGGTCACGGCGGACCAACAAATAGCCCAGGTTTACTCACAGCCCTATGAAGGTGTACTGGAGTCGCTCTTCAGATGGCTATGTTGGTGACAGATGGACCGTTCCACGCCCGACAAGTTCAGTTTAAGGTATGCGGTTGTAACTTAGTACCCACGCCCCGACATGTTTCATCATACTGATTTAATCATGGGGATGTATCCTATGTTAAGTATGGACCTCGTTCCCGCGTAGAGTTTTGAAAATTTTACGTTGTTTGCGTAAGTCGTTCGCGAATAGGGCAGTATGTAAGTTACGTTCACGTCTAAAGCAATGACGATTTGAGGCGTAATTTCGAGCATGTGCACTGGGATTCTTTCACGAACGGGGTCATCATTCATTTAAATAAAACACGCCCACATCATCCCCATTTGAATTAGGCGGGCTTACGCCGCACAACATACGTTACGCCGCTGTAACTTAGGGCGCAAGTTCTTTCTGAATACGGAACTTGCGCCCTAATTTACGGCGGCGTAACGTATCTGAGATACGCTTATCTTTCTGAATCTAGCCCCGTATGTCCGTATTTCATCCATCCGTTTTTGGGCCCTAAGTGTTTGGTTGTCCTGCGTCAGGTAGCAAACATGTTTAAAGCGTATTCAAACTCAAATTTTTCACCTAGCAATCCTGCAAATAACACACTTCCCATTCTAGGGGGAGAAAACTCATTCCTCCACTGTATCTATGGAAAGAGTCATGGCTGTAACACTAGGACAGGACTACCAGCATGTCTTCCTCTCGTCTTGTATCTAAAGTACACGGGAGGCAGGATAATTAGTGGCTTACTGAAGGTAAAATTTAATGAAAGTTAAAATTGTGTGACATATCTGTTCAACACCCATAACTTCCAAGGGCGTTGCATTTCTGGTAAGACTACCAGAAGTATTTTCTCTACTTCCTGAAAATGTTCTTCGCCTAAAAAAATAAAACTATTGCAGCCACCACATATAAAGACACGTAAGATGCAATATATTATAATTTTGGTTTTGGGTTTATAAATTTTCTTCAATCTGTGCAACCCATAATTTAGATCAACAGCTGTTGTGCAATTTTTGCTGGTCTGGTATAAAATGAAAGACAAAAACTACAATATGCAGATAGACAAAACAAAGATGACTTGCATAGGCAGAATATGCAGCAGTGCCTGTCCTACAATAAGCACCCACACAGCCCACAATGAACCTTAAATACCCAAGCTGAAAAAGAAAACAACTAGAAAAAACAAATGTATACAACTATACCAACAATGTGTGTCAAGGTCAAAAGACAAAGAGGTCTCGTGTTCACAGGTCCTTGAAATGATGTAAAACTGTTTGAAGCTACAGTCACACCAAGACGGGAGTGCTGAACTCATGTAACCCTTTCATTTTAAAAATTAAACTTGTCTAAAGTTTGTCTGCCATCGTATTTAATGATGTTCTTTTTTTGATGAATAAATATGTTATAAGAGATTTACACAACAAAAAGCACATTTCAAATCTGTAATACATTTTATTTTTCATTTTGCACATGTACACACCCTATGGCCCAGATTCACAGAGAGCGGGCGCACATTACGCTGCCGTAGCGCAAACAATGTACGGTACGCCAACGCAGCGCAGAGAGGCAAGCATGGAATTCACCAAGCCAGTGCTCCCTACGCTGCGCTGGGTTTCGAAGGCATACGCCGGCGTAGGTGGAAGTGGGCGTGAGCCATGCAAATGAGGCGTAACCCCATGCAAATGATGGGCTGTGCGCCAGACAGATACGTATCACGAACTGCGCATGCGATGAGACGTGGACGCATGCCCATGCGCATGCTCACAACTACGTCAGAACAACTGCCTAAACTGCGCCGGATCACTGCGTACGGCGTGAACGTAACCTACGTCCAACGTAAAATACGCCGGCTTGTGTTCCCTGGTGCAGACCTTTGTATGTCTGCTGCTGGGTTACACCTCCTTTATGGGGAATAACTTTACGCTGGAAGTACAACTTACGGGCACTGCGTCGGGCGCACGTATGTTTGTGAATCGCCGTATTTCACTCATTTGCATATTTGAATGGCTAATCATTGGGAGCGCCACCATGCGTCCAGCCTAAATCTGCGCCCACCCTACGCCGGCGTAGGCAAGTTACGTCGGCGGGATGAAGCCTGTTTTTAGGCGCATCTTAGTTCGTGGGTCCGGCGCACAGATACGACGTCGCACATTTGCACTTACGGCGACGTTTCTTGTTATACGTCGTCGTAAGTGCTTTGTAAATCCGGGCCTATATGTTTTTTTCTGCTCCAGCTGAGTTACCATCAGTGGACTGAGGAGCAAGTCAGCCCAACTCTACAGTTCTAGCGTAATCAGTTAAAGGGTCAGTATTATTTTAGGTATAAATGTTGGAGAGGCATGTAAGAAGATATTTCTGACATCTTACATCTGTACCTTACTACTGTCAAACTAGGACCCCCCATGTTACAGATTGCAGTATGTCAAACCACAGAACCGTATTGTACTCTAAAGCAGGTAGAGACACGTCATAACCAGCGGACATGTGTTTCCTGTGTTTGCATTACTTTGATCCCCAAAAATGTACAGTATGGATAGGCTGACTGGCTTATGAGCAAAACATTTGAATGCTTGGGTGAGTTTGTTAAGGACAATACAGTGTAAAAAGCACTGTGGGGCAGGGACAGATGAAAATGTTTTAACTCCTCTGGGGCAGGGACTGATGAATAGGAATGAGCGAATCTTGCTGAGTTTGAATAAAAATCGCATTTGGAATTCTGCATGTAGGCAGAGCTTACTGCGCCAACATGGGGAACTGGAATCAGCTTACAGTAATTCCCCCAAAGAGGGACTGAGGCTGCTCTCAGTTAAAGCGCCATTGAACTCAAAACCAAAAAGGTATTATATTGCAGCTTACCAATCATTGGATGTGGTGGCTGCATTCGTTTTCTTTTCTAAGGCTTTTTCCCTCTGTATTCACCTGGTGATCTGGCCAGTAGCACACCTCCCCTATTAGAGTGCCTCTGGGTGAATGAGCACAGAGACACCCTTGAACAGCAGCAGCATGGTCAATATTGGGGAAGGGGAGTGTTATGCCGCGTATACACGATCAGTCAAACCGATGAGAACGGTTTGATGGACCGTTTTCATCGGACCAAACCGATCGTGTGTAGGCCCCATCGGTTATTTATCCATAGGTTAAAAAAAAAGCAATCTTGTTTTAAATTTAACCGATGCATACCTAACCGATAGAAAAAAAACGATCGTTAGTAGGCACGTCCATCGGTTAAAAATCCACGCATGCTCAGAATCAAGTCGACGCATGCTTGGAAGCATTGAACTTCGTTTTTTTCAGCACGTCCTTGTGTTTTACGTCACCGCGTTCTGACACGATCGTTTTTTTAACTGATGGTGTGTAGGCACGACTGACCATCAGTCAGCTTCATAGGTTAACCGATGAAAACGGTCCATGAGACCGTTTTCATCGGATGGACCGATCGTGTGTACAGGGCATAACATGTACTAGCAGACCCCCTGTGATGAAGTCCGACGTGACGAAACGCATCAGACCGTGGCTACACAGCAACGTTCCATGTATACGAAGGAAGCTATGAGGAGATCGCAACACTGAGTCACCTGGCATTTTTGGAATTTTAACAAGGCAATTTTGAATCTTTTTCTGATGTAAGTGCATTACTTTTAATAAACCGATTACTTTAAAGGTGTTTTTCCACTATTGGAGGCTCTGTCCCCCACATGTGGAGAGTGTCTTAATTAAACTGGATGGAGATTGGCATGTGGCTCTTCAATAACATCTAATAAGGTGATATTTGCCAGACAGGAGAGTGAATGGCAACAGCATCTGGTGAGTTTTATTGGCACACATCACTTTGGTGAAGGATTTTGGTGGATCAACGAGATTTGGACTGTATTACCATATTGATTTGCATATGTTGGAGCATAAATTTTTTTGGGATATGCCATATGGACACTTTTCATTATGTATGGGTGTTTTATGTTGATCATTTCACAATGTTAATATTTAGTTTTGTAGATTCATTTAGTGCACTACTGTGGAATTATTTGTCTCTCTCTCTCTCTTTTTTTACATTGACATTTGTTTCACCTCCTTTGCAGATTTAGATATACTAACAAATTGAAGCCAAACTCTAGACCAGTGTTTGAAACACGTTTCTCAACCTTTTTTCAGTCGAGGCACCCTTTAAATATTATGGATAGTCTTGAAGCACCCCATTCTAAAATATAAAATGTATTCTAATAGTTTTGCATAATGCAGCAACATCCACACAAGTAGGACACCCAACGTTAGGGATATTTTTTCCTTCCAAAGCAAATACACTTTTGTAAACTGGTACTGACTAATATTCCAATGTTTCTCTTCTCCATCAGTTTTTATCCATCACTCAGCTAAGGTGATGCTGATGGAGAGGGACTAGGGAGGGTCAAACAAGGACGCTATGCAGGCGACTGAATCCTCCTTATCAATTGGTGATGCTATTGGTCATTAGGACGCCGGCCGCTAGAAGTTTGTAATAGTGCACAATGAAGACCTGTGGCTTTGTGTAACCAAAAGGCAGGCTTCATCTACATGCCGGCTTGTATACAAGTCTTTGACAATTTTTAGGCATTTTGCCAAGGCACCCTCGAAAAAAAAACTCAAAGCACCCCAGGGTGCCTGGGCACTCTGGTTGAAAAAAGCTTCTCTCGATTACTCTTTATAAGCTGGTTTTGGGATAAAGGTTTTGCGTGAATAAATAAAAGCTGTTTATTTTAATCACCCCTGTCAGTGTTAAAGCGGAGGTTCACCCTATAAACATTTTTCTAACATTTCATTGTGCATACTTCCAACATTTACAGTATGCTGATTTTTTTTTTGCTGTACATACCGTCTTATAGCTATTTTCCACCCGGCTTCTCACTCCCGCGGGAGTAGGCGTTCCTATGAAGAGGTGTAGTGTCATGTGGGACTTCGCCCAGATGATTAACGTCTTGACAAAACCTCCCCCCCCCCGGCGAATAAGGCGCGTCACGAGTTTCCGAAAGAAGCCGAACTGCGAGTCGGCTCTATACGGCGCCTGCGCACCAACTAGGAGCCGTGTAGAGCTGACTGCGCAGGCGCCGTATAGAGCCGACTCGCAGTTCGGCTTCTTGCGCCCAGAGTCCATCCACTTGTGTGATATGTGCGGTGGTGATTGGAGCATAGAGGAGGCGGTGGGGGAGTTGACGGCAGCCAATGAGTGTGCAGTCTCTGGCGGTGACATGCAGAGGCAGAGTTGCCATGCAGCCTGAGCTGGGAGAGAAAAAATTTTGATTCCTGTCGTTGGAGCGTTCTGAGGCCTGGCTTTGTCCACCACTCTTCTTCCATCTACTGTGCATGAACTTCAAGGTGGCCGAGAAAGAGGGGAAGCCACGATCGTGGATGGGGTAAGTGCGGCCCCGACAACGAGGGGGGGGGTTTGTTTGCCCCCTCCCTAAAAAATGAAGCACCAGTCGCCACTAATTATAACACAGGAATTTCACCATAGACATCAATTAAAAAAAAGTAAAACATTTTAATAAAACATATACATTTTACATTCTTAATGTTTATTCTTTCTATATGGATAATAGGGGTTCTGTAAATGTTACTGATTTAACTTAAGATGGTTCTTAGCGTGTAACATTTTTCTTTAAAACAATGCAGTGGCATTCTTCAAGCAATAAGCAACTAAAGTATCAATAAAAAGTAATGGCTGTGCTTTTAGTTCCTGAAACATAAAAAAGGCCTATTAGCATGAAAAAATAAATAAATAATTAACAACCCTAAATCAATTAGGACGCCAATGAAAGCATTGCAGCAAAAAACAAATAAGAATGGTTTTACTCTTTTGGGGTAGGGGATGATGACAATGGTTATTTTCTTCTATGGTGGTGAATGATGAGAATTGTTTTACTCCTCTGGGGCAGGGACTGATGAGAGTGGTTTTACTCCTCTAGGGTAGGCACTGATAAAAGTAGTTCTATGTACTTACTAAGGATAAGGTCACCGTCACACAAACAATTGTGCTGTACCTCTTTTGCTATATTTGGTTTTCTTTAATAATTTTATTATATTAGTATTTAATCTGTTTAGCAAGATAATACAAGTTGCCAAACTCTGGGAAACTTTATTTTAAAGTACTGTTTTACTCCATACAGTTCATGCAGAAACATGCATAGTTGGTTATTATTTTCTCACTGTTTTCTCGTTCCCAATTTATATATTTTTATCTACGATATGTCCGAGTGAAATACCTATTGGGGAACAAAAAGCGATATGTGGTGTTTTTAATGGAAGTGGGATTTACTGGTGACAAATATTCTTCACGCCAGTTAAAAATATCGCAGGGATTTTAGCAGTCTATTTCAGATTCTTACATGCTTCCAGGGCCGCCATCAGGAATTATGGGGCCGTAAATTGAGAAGCGGGGGGGGGAGGGGGCACAAATTGGGGGGTTGCCTCTGGGACCTCTGGCCCCCTTACAATATATATATATATATATATATATATATATATTTATATAATATAAAAAAATGGGGGTTGCCATCCGGGGCCCTGGGGACCTCTGGGCCCTTTAATAAAAACAAAAAAATAATATATGAAAAAATATATGAAAAAATATATGAAAAAATAAAAAAAAGATTTTATTAAAAAAAGGGGGGTTGCCATCCGGGCCCCTGGGGACCTCTGGGCCCTTTTAATAAAAAGAAAAGAAAATATATATATATATATATATAAAAATAAAATAAAAATGTTATAAAAAAAAAAGGGAGGTTGCCATCCGGGGCCCTGGGGACCTCCGGGCCCATTTAATAAGAAAAAAAAGGGGGGGTTTCCATCCGGGCCCCTTACAGGTGTACTTAGTGTACCCCCCTGATGGCGGCCCTGCATGCTTCATGAAGATATTGAGTAAGGCCATTTCAGCAAATTTTCTCACGCTCACCACCAAGTTTGTGGGTATATTGATCATAATCATGTGATCAGTGCCGATGTTGTAATAGGAAAATAAAAGAAGAGAAAAATATTGGGGGGAATTTATCAAAACTGTAGAAGCCAGAATGTGAGGTTGTTGTGCATGGCAACCAATCAGCTTCTATCTTTCATTTTTAAAGCTTAACTGAACAAGCTAAAGATAGAAGCTTATTGGTTGCCATTCACAACTGGTCCAGTTTTTTTTTAAATTCCCCCCATTGAACCTGAGAAAACAGTAAGTCAACTATGCAAGTAATGCACCGTACACATGATCGGATTTTCCGTTGGAAAAACCTTGGATGGTTTTTCCGAAGGAATTCCGTTCAAGCTTGGCTTGCATACACACGGTCACACAAAAGTTCTCTGAACTTTCGATCGTCAAGAACGCAGTGACGTACAACACTATGACCATCCGAAAAAATTAAGTTCAATCCTTCCGAGCATGCGTCAAACTGTTTCCAGGCATGCGTCGGAAATGTGCGCGTCGAAATTGCTACAGAAGATCAGGATTTGCGATCAGAGTTTTTTCCGTTTGAAAAATTGAAAACCTGCTCTCAAACTTTTGCTGGCGGAAATTCCGACAGCAAAGGTCTGATGGAGCATACACACGGTCAAAATTTTCGACGAAAAGCTCACATTGGACATTTGCTGGCGGAAATACCGACCGTGTGTACGCAGCATGAGAAGTACAATTTTCAGGGTGTCTTTATATCATGTTATAGAAATGTTTTAAACAATATAGAAAACCTCAACATGGGAAGTTAAAGTTCAAATCAGGTTATGATGCAGAAAAGATATATGAATTAGAAATGACCCCATATAACAAGATGAGCTCACAGTACAGATGTACACTATTTTTGAAATGGTTAATTGACAATTCCCAATAGCCATGATATGGAGAACAGCACATTGAGAAAAACTTGCTCCAGCATGTTATTTATATTGCTAAAATTCCTTTGCCTTCTAGGGGAAAATACAATATCTCCGACATATAAATTACAAGACAAAATAGATAAGAACTGCAAAATATTTGTTCTTAGCTATGAACTATTCTAAAATATCCCTCATGCTCTATGGTAGGTATTACACTGGTGTGAGGTTTGGACAGGGGAGCCGGTGACTTGTCGGTATGGTTCCTCTATCGAGATGGTTCCTGTAAGGACTGCGCAGGCACAATCCTTGCCGACGGAAATATCCGAACCTCGGCCGGCATCCAGGTGGATTGGAGGATGTTAAAAAAAGAGCCAGGAGGCTGAGCGAGCGTAGCGAGCCGTCCGAGCGAAGCGAGGACGTGAGGCCGACTGGCCACTTACCTCAAATTCCACGTCGCCCTGGAGGTTCAGTGATTTCCGTCGGCAAGGATTGCGCCTGCGCAGTCCTTACAGGAACCATCTCCATAGCTGGAACCATATCGTCAGATCACCAGCGTACTCTAGGGTTACAAAAGGTTTCAATTCAGGAACTGGTCACCTCGGGCCTGAGATCTGGCAATTAATTGACCTTTCTATATGTAGAATTGGAAAGCTGCGTACCGCTAACCACATATTAAAAAAGCTTTAACAAAAAGTGGCAGAGACACGCTACCTGTTTCTTTCTCCGCTGATGTGTTTCGCCCTCTACTGGAGGTTAACTCTATGAATAAGTCTCAGTAGGGGTGAAACGTGTCGGGGAGAAATGGATGGAGTGTCTCCACTACTTGTTCAGTTAATAATGTTTTTTTAAAGCGCCATTGGCTGCGGCAGTACACGGCTTTATAGGCCTCGCACACATGATAGGTTAAACGGAGGACAACGGTCTGATGGACCGTTTTCATCGGTCAAAACCGATCGTGTGTGGGCCCCATAGGTTATTTAACCATTGGTTAAAAAAAGCCAACTTGCTTTAAATTTAACCTGATGGATACCTAACCGATAGAAAAAAAACGATCGTTAGTAGGCACAACCATCGGTTAAAAATTCACGCATGCTCAGAATCATGTCGACGCATGCTTGGAAGCATTGAACTTCTTTTTTTTCAGCACGCCGTTGTGTTTTACGTCACTGCGTTCTGACATGATCGTTTTTTTTTAACCGATGGTGTGTAGGCGCGTCGGACCATCAGTCAGCTTCATCGGTTAACCGATGAAAACGGTCCATCAGACCGTTCTCATCGGATGGACTGATCGTGTGTACGCGGCTATACTTTTGAGTCTACAGTGAGGGGAGATAACAAGGCCCAGAGTTTAGCCAGCACTTATGGGTGGAGTGAGTGGCAATAAAATAGGCTATAGAGAGGTGATATGGATTCATAACTTACTAGTCCCTAATGAACTATGAAATAAATTTTACTAGTAAAAACAATAGAAAAATAAAATGGTATGAAAGTGCCCATAAGATTTAGTCTGGTGTCAAAGAAACTTTAAAATATTTTTTTCTACAGTGCCCCAACTTATACAATTACTCCTGCGTCGTTAAAGCCCAACTCCAGCCAAATCTTCTAATTTTAATTTTGGATGGAGCAGATTTCTCTTCCCATCTGTCAGGATAGGAAGTGATAGTCAATGTCCCAATAGGAACACAGACAAAAACACATTTTAGAAGAGCGAGGAAGGGTTAGAACTTTGACCATAACATATATATATATATATATATACTGTATATATATATATATATATATATATATATATACACACTAGGGCAGATCCACGTACATCGGCGCATATTTGCGTCGGGCGTAGCGTATCTAAGATACACTACGCCGCCTTAACTTACTTTTTTTCGATGTGATGGGGGCGTGTTTTATGTAAATACGTCGTGACCCGACGTGAACAACGTTTTTTTTTGAACGGCGCATGCGCCGGCCGTGGGGGTATCCCAGTGCGCATGCTCGAAATTAAACGGGAACAAGCCAATGCTTACGACGGTGACGTCATTCTACGCAAATCCCTATTTGCGAACGACTTACGCAAACGACGTAAAAAAATCAAATTTCGACGCGGGAACGACGGCCATACTTAACATTGAGTACGCCACCATATAGCAGCTTTAACTATACGCCGGAAAAAGCCAAACGCAAACTACATAAAAAAATGCGCCGCCCGGATGTACGTTCGTGGATCGCCGTATCTAGCTTATTTGCATACTCGACGCGGAATTCGACGGAAACGCCACCTAGTGGCCAGCATAAATATACACCTACGATCCGATGGCGTACGCCTGTTGAAACGATCCCTCATTCCGCCGTATCTTGTTTTGTGGATACAAAACAAAGATACGACATGGGAACTTTGAAATTACGTGGCGTATCAATAGATACGCCGGCGTAATTTCTTTGTGGATCTGGCCCACTGTATATATTTTTGGTATGCAAAACATGGGATCATATGACCAGTGATTGACTATACATGAATGCAGTGATGTGGGTGTGAACATTATTAAAGCAGTTGTGTATTAATTAATTTGTAATTTGTGTACAAAAATATTTGGGTCTGTTTTGCAACCTAAATGACGATCTGACGAATGATGATCTAGTTCTGCATGACTGTATGGCCAAACAATGACTGTCTGCCTATTTTCTCTCCTCTTTCCCAACTATAAGCACTGCTCTTTTGCGAATCAAATATGTTGCAAAAGTAAGAACTGTTAAGGAAAACCTTTTTATATTGCAATATTTTTATTCAGACTAAAATAAGGATAGTACATTGAATTCAATAAATATAGGATAACATATAGATCACTGCACGGGTACATATAAATATTCAAAAGCGCAATAAAGTAAGAAACATTAGCTATAACATTATGAATAGCTAGGGATACATAGGTAGTGTACACAGTTTATTTTTTTGCATTCCATAATGTATTAGAACAAAAATGGTTCCAGTATGGGGGTAAAAGTACAGGTGAAAGGGGTGATAAGAAGAGGGGAAAGATAGGAGATGGGTGTTGAGTCTGTCCTGGGCGAGGCTTTACAAATGGGCATTGGGGGAAGGCAATGTGTAGTAAGAAACCTGGATTTACATCTAGATCAGGGGTGCCCAACCTTTTGAAGAGCTAGGGCCACTGAAGCGACTTTGTAACGGGCCAAAATGAGTGGAATGGGTGGATGATTGGTCTGTGTCCACGCTGCATATGCTGAATGGACACGGACAGAGCCCACGCTACTCTATGGGCCCTCCAATTCAATCTGCCTAGATGGAATTAGACGGATCCCCGTCTGTTTTTTTTTTTGCGGATCGGATTGGAGGTAAGCGGGGGATAAATGGAGGTGAATGGAGGGTCCGATTGGGTCCTAAGGCTGTTTTCATACTGATGCACCACATGCACCTGTGGCTTTTCTGCAGGTTAGCTGCACTTTACCATAGGCTTCTATTATATCCTGCAGGTATGGTGCAATTTCTGAAAGCACACCAAACCCACAGGTAACAGAAGTCTATGGCTCAGGGTAGGTAACCTTTACTGCGGATTAGTTTAAAAGCAGCCTGGTAACCACTGCAAAACAGATATGCCCATATACAGTATACGCAGTAATTTTAGTAACAATTTTACCTTTAATAACAGTCTTCCATTCAGTTTGCTGTCCCAGGCAGAGTGCATTTGGTATCGATTGTGACAGGAGCTGGCGCTATAAAGAAAGCATCAGCTTATGTGGCTCTGCTCTGCCGCTTCTTGCTTTCTCTACCACCAGCTTCATTCACAACACTGATGCTCTGGGATGACGGGTCAGCAGCCTGCGATCTGGGCTTGCCAAACCACCATCCCAGAGCAGGAGGTCATGGACCACATCAGAAGGCTCCGTGGGCCACCGGTTGGGTACCCCTGATCTAGATGGAGCACTTTTAAACAGATGCAGATATTCTAATTTATTATACAGCTTGTGCACAGTTAATAAATCTTTACCTAACTTGCAACATAAAATATGAGATGCAACAGAGTAGGAGCATGGGGAGCATGAGTACAGGGTGTATGAATATGGGGATTAAAAGTATAGGGAGTAGAATTATGATAAATAGGAGAAGAGGGAGGAGTATAGGGAGTAGAAGTATGATGAGCAAAATTATGGGGACCAAGAGTATAGGGAGGAGAAACGTGGGGAGTAAAAGTATGATATGGGGAGAAGGAGTAAGGCCCCGTACACACGACCGAATCTGTCCGCTGAGATTTATTCGCGGATCAGTTCCAGCAGACAAATCCGGTCGTGTGTACGGCCTATCGGACATTTTCCAGCGGACATTTGTCCAGCCGACCGTTTTCCAGCGGCCAAAAATTTCTTAGCATGCTAAGAAATCTGTCCGCTGGAAACCTGTCCGTCGGACAAATCCGGTCGTCTGTACAGACTCACCGGACTTGTCCGTCCGACCGACCGCCCGCCATTCCTCGCATGCGTCGAAGTGATTAGACGCATGCGTGGAAGTATTTACCTTCCAGGGTCGCGCACGTCGCCGCGTCCACGTCGCCGCGTATGTTTTCCGCAGGGATTTTGGTCTGATGGTGTGTACAACCATCAGACCAAAATCCGGCAGCGGACATATCTGATGGAAACGGTCCGGCGGACCGTTTTCATCGGATAATCCGGTCGTGTGTACAAGGCCTAAGAGTACAGGGAATAGGAATATGAATAGTAGGAGTATGGGGAACAGGAGCATGTGGGGACTAGGAGCATGTGGATTACTGTAGGAGTATTGGGAGTATGAGGAAAATAAATAGAGTATGGGGAATAGGAGTATAGAGAAAAGGAGTATGGGGTGTAGAAGTATGGGGAAAAGGAGTATGAGGAGTATAGTATGGGGAGTAGGAGTATGGTTAAAAGGAGTGAGGAGTAGGAGTATGGGGATATGGAATATGGGGGATATGGAGTAGGCATATAGGGAAAATGAATATGAAGAGTAGGAATATGGGGAATAGGAGTATGAGTATGGGGAAAAGGGTTGATAAGAAGGAGCAGAATGTAATAGAGTGATGTGGAATGTGAAGCCTGGGGGGTTACAAATAGGAATTAGGGGAAGACAATGGGTGTTATTTACTAAAGGCAAATCAGCTTCGAACTACAAGTGCACTCGTAAGTGCAGTCGCTGTAGATCGGAGGGGGACATGCAAGGAAAATAAAAAAACAGCATTTTAGCTTGCACATGACTGGATGATAAAATCAACAGAGCTTCTCCTTATTTCAGATCTTCCCCTTAGATCTAAAGGGACTGCAAAGTGGATTTGCCTTTAGTAAATCAACCCCAAAGTGTAGTAAGGGATCTGGGTTTACCTCTACAGTAGATGGAGCACTTTTTAAACAGAAGAAGGTATTCTAATGTATTATTTAACTTGTGTACAGCTGTTTAGTACGTGGGCAGCTCTCCATTTTGCCTGAAGTGAGCCAGCTGTAGGCGGCAGTGTGACATGCGTTTCAGCACACCACACAGTTCCCTATTTTTCCCTGTATGATCTTTATTTGAAGTGCACCAATGACACGATATTCATGTCACTGCACATCATTGTGGTGCGTTGCTGTGCTGCACAGTGACATGCAAATCTTCCTGCTAGCTGTAATAAAATACATGTCTGCAGCTTACTGCACCACACCTCCAGGCTGCATTGCAGGGTGACAGTTGTTTTCTGTGTCTCCTAGGGGTGACCTGCGTTTATCCAGTATGGTAAAACACAGATCACCACTCTATCTGTGAACAGGGCCTAAGGCCAGGTTAACACCCGTGTGTTTTTTAATGCGTTTTGCAGGACAAAAATGTGTGTGCCATGAAGATACAGTACATTGATTCCAATGAGCCCATTCACCTCCGTGTGCTGTGTTGCGTCGGTAAAAATGAGGCATGTCCAATATTTTGGGGCTCATTTACAGCACACAGTCGGGTGTGTTTATAAATGCAGTACTAAGACATACACAGCAAAAATGAATGTGTTCCAATGAGCCTAGGTTACACCATTGCAATGCTTTAATGTGCATTTAAAAAGTACAGCGTGGTGCATTTTTCCACACTGGAACGCATCAAAAATGCACGTAAATGTACATGAACATGTGCAAACGAGTGTAAAGGCAACTTAGTAAAGAAAATACATTTAAATAAATGAAAAAAAATTCCAAATGCTCTGAAAATACAGTGAAAGTGCATGTAAACGCACTACCAATGCACTGAAAACACACATGGAGAAACGCACAGCGAATGCATTAAAAACCGTATTAAAAAACATGAAATACAAGAAAAAATGCATGACAGCAGAAGCGGAGAGATGTGAGCCCAGCCTAACGCTATGCATATGTGCTAATGCACCCCAACAGTGTGAAAGGGCCCAAAGACCGTTTGCATGAATGTCCCCCCAGGGTGCACAACACACAGAATCCTCCTCTATTGTTTGACTTGCACTGTGCAGAAAACGGCGCAATACGATAAGCGTCCGCTAGGTGTCGGGCGAGTACGCCGTCCTTTGATGTAGCAGCGTCTTCCTACTCCTATTGTCGGCTGGGAAGCTCCATTCTCTGCCCATAGATAAGCTCATCACACCGCGGGGCAGTGTGGGGGATGTAGTTCTTCCCTCCCCTCTTCCTGCGCAGGCCGGTGCCAACAAAGACTACATCTCCCAGCAGCCCTCGCGCCTTATCAGCTGCCCCTGCGCACAGGCAGACAGCTCCAGCGGTGTCCTATCACACCGGAGGTGGATGATGTCACCTGCAGTCTGCAGCACGTAGAGACAGTTCAAATAAATCTCCGTGTATGAGGAGCCCGGGCAGGATTCATGAGGGACCCGGCATGGTCAGGTGAGTCCCGCCCTGTGCTGGGGAACACGGACAGTACACACTGCAGGGCATGGTGGGGAGACACTCAACCAGCTTATGGGCGTGACAGCTGCGTGGGGCGACTGGTAATATTCAGTGCAGGGGTGCATGGAGGATGTTCCATTGAGAAGAGCAGCTTGCTGGGTGGCTTGATGGATCCCCCCTATTGATCTGCAGTCACTGGTCTCCAGACACAATGGGGCAAATGCTGCCTTCCTTTCATCCTCCTCTCCATTCATATTGTATTGTCATCCCACTGCAAGGAGGAGTGCCGGGGGAAAGCTACAGGGAGGGATTGTATACAGGGAGGGATTGTACTGGTAGGGATTGTATACAGGAAGGGATTGTACTGGTAGGGATTGTGTACAGGAAGGGATTGTATACAGGAAGAGATTGTACTGGTAGGGATTGTGTACAGGAAGGGATTGTATACAGGAAGAGATTGTACTGGTAGGGATTGTATACAGGAAAGGATTGCACTGGTAGGGATTGTATACAGGAAAGGATTGTACTGGTAGGGATTGTATACAGGAAGAGATTGTATACAGGAAGGGATTGTATACAGGAAGGGATTGCACTGGTAGGGATTGTATACAGGAAGGGATTGTACTGGTAGGGATTGTATACAGGAAGAGATTGCACTGGTAGGGATTGTATACAGGAAGAGATTGCACTGGTAGGGATTGTATACAGAAAAGGATTGTACTGGTAGGGATTGTATACAGGAAGAGATTGTACTGGTAGGGATTGTATACAGGAAGAGATTGCACTGGTAGGGATTGTATACAGGAAAGGATTGCACTGGTAGGGATTGTATACAGGAAGGGATTGCACTGGTAGGGATTGTATACAGGAAAGGATTGTACTGGTAGGGATTGTATACAGGAAGAGATTGTATACAGGAAGGGATTGTATACAGGAAGGGATTGCACTGGTAGGGATTGTATACAGGAAGGGATTGTACTGGTAGGGATTGTATACAGGAAGAGATTGCACTGGTAGGGATTGTATACAGGAAGAGATTGCACTGGTAGGGATTGTATACAGAAAAGGATTGTACTGGTAGGGATTGTATACAGGAAGAGATTGTACTGGTAGGGATTGTATACAGGAAGAGATTGCACTGGTAGGGATTGTATACAGGAAGAGATTGCACTGGTAGGGATTGTATACAGGAAGGGATTGCACTGGTAGGGATTGTATACAGGAAGGGATTGCACTGGTAGGGATTGTATACAGGAAGGGATTGCACTGGTAGGGATTGTATACAGGAAAGGATTGCACTGGTAGGGATTGTATACAGGAAGGGATTGCACTGGTAGGGATTGTATACAGGAAGAGATTGTACTGGTAGGGATTGTGTACTGGAAGGGATTGTGTACAGGAAGGGATTGTGTACAGGAAGGGATTGTGTACTGGTAGGGATTGTGTACAGGAAGAGATTGTACTGGTAGGGATTGTATACAGGAAGGGATTGTACTGGTAGGGATTGTATACAGGAAGGGATTGTACTGGTAGGGATTGTATACAGGAAGAGATTGCACTGGTAGGGATTGTATACAGGAAGGGATTGTACTGGTAGGGATTGTATACAGGAAGGGATTGTACTGGTAGGGATTGTATACAGGAAGAGATTGTACTGGTAGGGATTGTATACAGGAAGAGATTGTACTGGTAGGGATTGTGTACTGGTAGGGATTGTGTACAGGAAGGGATTGTGTACAGGAAGGGATTGTATACAGGAAGGGATTGTGTACAGGAAGGGATTGTGTACAGGAAGGGATTGTGTACAGGAAGGGATTGTGTACAGGAAGGGATTGTGTACAGGAAGGGATTGTGTACAGGAAGGGATTGTGTACAGGAAGGGATTGTGTACAGGAAGGGATTGTGTACAGGAAGGGATTGTGTACAGGAAGGGATTGTGTACAGGAAGGGATTGTACTGGTAGGGATTGTGTACAGGAAGGGATTGTGTACAGGAAGGGATTGTGTACAGGAAGGGATTGTGTACAGGAAGGGATTGTGTACAGGAAGGGATTGTGTACAGGAAGGGATTGTACTGGTAGGGATTGTATACAGGAAGAGATTGTACTGGTAGGGATTGTGTACTGGTAGGGATTGTGTACTGGTAGGGATTGTGTACTGGTAGGGATTGTGTACAGGAAGGGATTGTGTACAGGAAGGGATTGTGTACAGGAAGGGATTGTATACAGGAAGGGATTGTATACAGGAAGGGATTGTATACAGGAAGGGATTGTGTACAGGAAGGGATTGTATACAGGAAGGGATTGTATACAGGAAGGGATTGTACTGGTAGGAATTGTATACAGGAAGGGATTGTACTGGTAGGAATTGTATACAGGAAGGGATTGTATACAGGAAGGGATTGTATACAGGAAGGGATTGTATACAGGAAGGGATTGTATACAGGAAGGGATTGTACTGGTAGGAATTGTATACAGGAAGGGATTGTACTGGTAGGAATTGTATACAGGAAGGGATTGTGTACAGGAAGGGATTGTACTGTGTTCTTTCTATTCAGTCTTCACTTCTCCTTCTCCAATGGTCATAGTGAACCTTCCTGAACTGTATATCGGGACTGAAGGTGCCATTTAGATCTGTGTTCACATTTAAAGTCTGGTTTAACACAATGTTTATTTATTTTCCCATACTTACTCCCACCAGTTTCTATTCTCATCTCCACCCTCACCTGTTCCCAACCTCACCACCAGGGCTGTGGAGTCGGTGTCGAGGAGTCGGAGAAAATTTTGGGTACCTGGAGCCGTAGTCGACAAACAATGCCCCAACTCCGACTCCTACTAAATTTAGATTGTCGGAACATTTAGGAGTCAAAACATTTATCTACCGACTCCACAGCCCTGCTCACCACCACCACTCATCTCAATCCTTGCATGTACCCACATCCACCCCCCCCCCCCATTTCCCATGCTCATCCTCCTTCTGTAAATCGGATGTCAGACCAAATAACACTGATGGGTAAACTTTATATTGGGGATTATTAATGGTGACTGCAGTTACCTACACATCATCGTTTTTTACTTGTGACTCACAAAATATAAAAGAAAATGGAACTAAACCCTCCTATCCTTTACAGCCAAGGAAGCTGCCATCTTATACAAAAAATAGTGAAGGCCATTTTGAGCCTTTTATTTAGCAAGTTGCATCGATCGGTCCATAAACATTGTTTAGCAGCATTCTTTAATATTAAAAAATCGTTTAACAAACGATATACTTGCCGGGCTGTTTCCTAGCTCTCAGTGGGATATCATCAGTGTGTGTGTCAGTCCCGTCCACCGCAGATAGACAACACACTACTTCCGAACAGTGGAGCGCAGCTAGCACGCAGCACGTTACTTCCTGTTTGTCATGATGTCACGCCCTGATGTTTCGTCCTTTCAACTTCCTCTCAGGGCGTGCTCAGTGGAAGTCGAAAGGACGAAACGTCAGGGCGTGACCTCACGACAAACAGGAAGTTGCGTGCTGCATTCCAGCTGTGCTCCACTGTGCGGAAGTAGTGTGTTGTCTATCTGCGGTGGACGGGACTGACACACACACTGATGATATGGAAAGGACCACAACTTTTTTCAGACCTAAATGTGACCGATCGGAGATGGCCTGAAATAAGTCGGCAGGCAAGTCTGTGTTCATGGGGCCGCCGCCCGTAGGTTGAACATCAGTCTTTAAAGGTTAAAATGCAGAAAAAAAATAACTGAACGGAATATAAACTGAAAGGCAACATCAGTCCCGTTCTACTCCAACCCACAGAAAAGGAGACAGGACTCTGATGCCGCGTACACACGATCATTTTTCAGGTTGTAAAAAAACAAAGTTTTTCAGGCTCTAGAAAAAAACAAAGTTTTTTTTTTTTTTTTTTTTTTTTTTCAAATTGATCATTAAAACGGCCTTGCCTACACACGATCGTGAAAAAAAAAAATGCTCTAGCAAAGCGCGGTGACGTACGACGGCACTATAAAGGGGAAGTTCCATTCGGATGGCGCCACCCTTTGGGCTGCTTTAGCTGATTTCGTGTTGGTAAAAGACGATTCGCGCTTTTCTGTCTGTTACAGCGTGATGAATGTGCTTACTCCATTACGAACGGTAGTTTTACCAGAACGAGCGCTCCCGTCTCATAACTTGCTTCTGAGCATGTGCGGATTTTTCACGTCGTTAAAGCCCACACACGACCGTTTTTTAAAACCCGAAAAAAAAACAACGTTAAAAAATTAGAGCATGTTCGAATTTTTTTTATTTGCCCGTTTCTCAGAACCCGAAAAATGCTCTGAAGCCCACACACGATCATTTTAATGACATTAAAAAAAACGTCCTTTTTTTACAACCTGAAAAATGATCGCGTGTACGCGGCATTAGAAATATATTTTCTCTATGCAGTTATTGCAACCTACAATATTTTATGTGTACATTTAGATGGTTTCTTCTGTATTTGATGGATGCTTTAATGCAGGTCTGGATGTTCTGTTTAACTGTTATGTGAATGACAGTCCTGAAGTTGCTTTGTATTCCTTTGTATTCCTTTGGGTGTATTGAGATCCATTTGTGTTGCTTCAAAATTCCTGCAACAATTCCTGGTCTCTGTACTGGGACTAGCAGGTGAAAGGCTTCTCAAGTGTATACACTACATTTATGTACGAAACGCAGCGTTTATAAACAAAGCATTAACTCCGATAAACCCATTTCCTGTATAGAACTGCAAAATGATGGATGGAAGCATAGTTCTAGAACAGGCGATGACCTTTACTCTTGGCTGGTATAGTGGTAACAGTCCACATGAAGACAAGAATACTGGCCACACGCATTTTCCAACTTTTTTTTTTTTTAATGGTAAAATGAGCGAGGTCACCTACCTACCATTCTTTTTCTAAATTGAGTTCATGTAAGTCGGAGGCTATCTTGCGTCTTTTGATCAGTTCTGAAAGTGGTTGAAATTGCCATTTCCATCATAAGAGGTTCATGTACCCCCAGAAATCTCCATCTTAAGCTTCATTCAGGGCGGCGGTGTAGTTTACTACCATCTGCAGTGGCTCACTTTTCAGAGGCAGGTAAGCAGAGGTCTGCAGGTGTTCAGGAGGAGATCCCAAGGGGGACTTTACATTGCAGTACTGTGCTGCAACCACTTGGCACGCAGTTTCAGTGCGGTCACATTGGGGGGGTTATATACGAAAGGCAAATCCACTTTGCACTATAAGTGCAAAGTGCACTTGAAATTGCGCTGAAAGTGCACTTGGAAGTGCAGTCGCTGTAAATCTGAGGGGAAGATCTGAAATGAGGGGAAGCTCTGGAATCATGTGCAAACTAAAATGCTGTTTATTTTCCTTGCATGTCCCCCTCTGATCTACAGCGACTGAATTTCCAAGTGCACTTTCAAGTGCACTTTGCACTTGTAGTGCAAAGTGTATTTGCCTTTATTAAATAACCCCCATTGACTGCAATGGGTGCATTTTGCAGGAGGAATGTCTGCCGGACACATCATGTGGAGTTCTCATCAACGTTTTGTTTACTTAAAGCATCAATGTGAATTGTCAATATTGCTATCATTTTGTTTAATAATAACTTAAATATAATATTGTCAATATTTAGTTTTTTTTCCTAATCTGTTTATTATTGAGTACTAGGGCACATTACATTTGTGGCAGACTTGACCACTCTGAAAGGTGATTAATCAGTGGATCATTTTTTTAGAGGGAAGTTTTCTGGTGGCTGAAAGGTAATTTGTTGCCTCCTGTCTACCAGCTTAAAGAGTAAGGCCCCTTTCACACTTGTGCATTTTTTGCCACGACTTGAGGCAATGCCTGTGTAATACTAAAGGTTCCCGTAAAAAATAACAAACGTCATACTTGCCTCCTCTGTGCAGCTCGTTTTGCACACAGTGGCCCCGATCCTCGTCTTCTGGGGTCCCTCGGCGGCTCCTCCCCCGCATCAGCTAACCCCCTTCATGGGATAAAAAAATGGAGGGTTGGGACTTTAAATGAAATGCGATTATAGCAGTATGCGATTAAATATATATATATATATATATATATATGGAAAATATAAAAATTGTTTCCATAATGACCATTTTTATATTTTCCATATATATCTATTTAATCGCATACTGCTATAATTGCATCTCATTTACAGTCCCAGTCTCCATTTTATAACCCTTACAGGGATGGAGGCCTGTGGTGGTGCATGCCACAGGCCTCATACAAAGTCCCAACCTCATTTTTTATTTTTTTTAATACCCCCTTCATGGGAAGCGTTCTCCCAAGAGGGTTAGCTTGCGGGCAAACTCCTGTGATACACCTGGCGGCCATAGCCACCGACTCTATCACACGGCCCCGGCGCGCCGCGTCATTGCATGTGATTGACAGCAGCGCAAGCCAATGGCAATTTGAGCCAATTGAAAACTGGGGGCCATCATTGCCAGTTTTTCTTTTTTCACCTTAATGCACCCTGTAAATAACCCCCTTTGTCTCTGCACAGTGAGTGGAGACGGATCTGTCATCCTCCTGCTCAGCGGGGATCAGTGGAGAGATCCCCAACTGAGCAAACTGTTCATCTAAGGGAGGTGCCCGGGTGAAAAGGGCCTACCATTACCCTTCACTGGAATCACCTGAACTTAAAAATTGTGGACTAATCTCCATAATGTAAAGTCTATATAGTGCATTTTGATGATCAATGCCTGGCTTGATTATTTAGCAATACACCACGGATCAGCTGTGTGCATATACAGGACTTTGTGTGGTCAGCCTAATACATTAGATGTGACGCCATAGTCGGAGCTTATGACTGCTGCAAGGATTGGATGGTGGCATACTCACAGGCGGCATGCAAGCATGTTTGTTAATAAACATTAGCGATTATTTAGGAAGATTTTTCCTGTGTTTTTTTTTTTTTTTTTTTTTTTTTTGGTGAATGAGATCAGTTAGAATGGGTACAAAGGCATTCATTTATTCTCCTAAACTGCCCATCGTTGGCTGGACTGGGCAACAAATTGCCTTATGTCTATGGCAGGAATATGCCATTAGTGGACCTCCAGCTGTTGCAAAACTACAAGTCCCATCATGCCTCTGGGTGTCATACTTGTGGCTGTCAGAGTCTTGCTATGCCTCATGGGACTTGTAGTTCTGCAACAGCTGGAGGTCCGCTAATTGCATATCCCTGGTCTATGGTATCTTATGTCATAACTATACACCTCTCGGCTAATGTAATGAGTATCACATGCTTTGCATCTGAAATGCTATGTAGCTGGTTAAATTGTCAATGAGGCTTTTTGTTGTTCCTAACCAGTTTACATGATCAATCTGATACACAACGGTCTACTGTGTTTGGATTGCGCCTTCCTTTTTGCACGCTCTTCACGGGCACAGACAAGATAATCTGGTTTTCACAGAAGTGATAAAGTTCTTTTTACTTAAACCCTTCCCTAGCCCTGGGCTATGATCATTATCTCCTGCAACCACCCTACTTTCTACAATTACACAGACGGGAATTTTTCAGCTTAACCCCATGCAGTACTTTTTAGAAGTTGCCTTATTATTTATTTTATTATTTTCAAACGTATTGCCTTTTCACCAGTTGGCATGTTGTAGATTTAATTGTTGTCTTTATCAGTGGTGTATTGCAGTTATTCTGAGGTTTACAACCACTTGAAAAATATGAACAAAGCATATCCCTGTATAATGTGAACTTGTCTCAATTAAAGAGGAAGTTATCCCTGGTGGGTTTTACTTCCTCTTTGTTTCCCTGCAAAGGTAAAGCATAATGGGCTACTATGCATCGCATAGTATCCCGTTATGTGTCGCTCACGATCGTATTTTCCGCCGGGCAAGCATACGTTCGTGAATCGGCGAATCTACTCATTTACATATTCTAGGCCGACCGCAATGGAATCGCCACCTAGCGGTCAGCCTAAAAATTACACTTTAAGATACGACAGTGTAAGACACTTACGCCGCTCGTATCTGAGCCTGGTTTCCAGAATACTCTTAAATTTGCGTCGGCGCAGATTCTGACTTAGGCCGGCGTATCTACTGATACGCCGGCCTAAATCTTTCTGAATCTGCCTGTGTGTGTGTGTGTGTGTGTGTGTGTGTGTGTGTGTGTGTGTGTGTGTGTGTGTGTGTGTGTGTGTGTGTGTGTGTGGTTTTTTTTTTTTCTCTTCAAAAATAACAAACATGATATACTTGCCCGCTCTGTGAAATGGTTTTGCAGAGGGCAACCCAGATCCTCCTCTTCGCTGCTCCTGGCCCCTCCCTTCTGTCTAGTGGCCCCACAGCAAGCACCTTGCTATGGGGACACCCGAGCCGCTGCCATGTGTGTCCATTCAGACACTGAGCTGCAGTCCGGCCCCACCCTCTCTCTCTCCTGATTGGTTCCCGCTGCTATCAAAGTCAGTTAGACAATGACGCCGCTGCTGTGTCTCAGCCAATCAGGAGAGAGTCCTGGACAGCCGAGGCAGTCGTTCACATTGCTGGATGGAGCTGGGGCTCAGGTAAGTATTAGGGGGGCTGCTGCACACAGAAGGTTTTTATCTTTAATGCATAGAATGCATTAGGATAAAAAAACTTCTGCCTTTATAACCACTTTATGCCCCCAGGTGCTACATGCGGGCAGCCCATTCAAGTCTATGGGGACACAGCAGCTGCATGAATGCAGCCACTTCTCACAATTTGACAGGGGTCTGGGTAAATGGCCCTAACAGTGCAAACTGTGCACATTTTGGGGCCGCTCACCTGCATGCCTGTCAGATTGGGACAAGCACATGAGCAGTTCTTGGTGTCGGCCCCTGTGGTTGAGGTTACATTGGCTCACAGCGTTGCATTCAATTACTCTATTCCCACTCCACATGTCTGGTAGTTTTATTTAAAAAAAAAAATTGTTGGATGAATGGGACAAGCATTTGCCCTTCCTTGAGGATGTCTGGATGCACTTTCTACGACTCCATCTAGTGGCTGTAATGCTGTATTATTTTCTGAAATCCCTCATTCAGGAAAAATACCACATTCTTGCCACTAGATGGAGCTGATGATTATAGGAAATCACTCTACTAAGAAAAGTTCTGACAAACTTGTCAATAATGGACAAATGCTTGTGTCCTTTATCCAACCATTTTTTATGAATGGATCCCAGTGTGTTGGACTAATGCAAATATACCAAGCAGACGTTCTCACCCTTGTAGGATTATTTCTGACCTAGAGAGGACATTGCATTACATACAGTATAATCGTAGACCAGAGTCTGTGTTCCCTCCTCCTAGGAGGAGAGTTTAGATTACCAAGGCTGCAGTGGGTTGAAATTAAATTATTGAATTTTAAGTAGACTTTATGGCTTCAGTATAGTGAATTTCTGAACATACTTTTTGGCTGGAACTGTTGTGGTTTTCAATTGATTTTTCACTCCAGTTTTGATTGTTTGGTAATTCAAAACCAAGAAACAAATGAAACCACAGATGGCAGATTTTCAATAACAAAAATGACCAGAAAGAGAATAAGGTCACCTACTACAGACAATTAAATTGTTTCAGTAGAAGCTGCTGGCGGTAGATTGCTTGAGGCTGGGTTTACAATGTTGCGCTGTGTTCGCGCAAATTAGGCGCCTTGTTAACGATTATGACTACGGACTCTATCAGACAGGTGGCTGCGAGTGGTAAAAACTAGCTTCTGAGCTGCAGTTTTACTGACTTTGGCCACTCACCTGTATTATAACTATACAGATGGACAGGGCTGTATGCATGCCATGCATTGCTTCAAGGCAACGCCTCCTGTCCAACTCGCCCATAGAGTTCAATGGGGCCGCACTGCAATGTAAAATTTCTGCTTGGGTAACAAAAACCCCAAAAAACAGGCATTCAGGATGGGGCTGTAGCACCTTCTGAAGACCTGTCGGCCACTGCAATGCTGCCCTGTGACATGCAGTTCACCTTGAATCGCATTTCAGCCGTATTTCTTTCAAATTGTGACAGCTAGCAGGGAGGAGAAGATCCCCCCCCACCAGCCATGAGAGCTGCTGTCTGGGGGGGGGGGGGGTGCAGGGGTAGTCTATTCGTAACATGTTACACTCTGATTAAGGGTGTAACATGTTACGAAAGGTGAACTTATCCTCTAAAAAGAATGCGCTTCTAACATTTCGAAACACAAACCTGATCTTTTTTTGGAACATAATGCAAATGCATGGAAAATACCATGCGTTGCAGCACACTGCAAAACGGTTGCATTGTCTTTAGTGTGTTGAAGTGCTGTTCATAATGGAAGGCATCACAACCATTGTCATTTTCACAGCAAAAAATGCATTTAAATTGCATTCTTTATTGTGAAAATGACAGTTGCAGTTTGGGAGTTAACCACAGGGGGCGCTGTAGGAGTTAGGGTTCACTTTGTGAGTGTTTACAACTGTAGGGGGGTGTGGCTGTAGGTGTGACGTCATCGATCGTGTCTCCCCTATAAAGGGGATGACGCGATCGATACGCCGCCACAGTGAAGCACGGGGAAGCCGTGTTTACACACGGCTCTCCCCGTTCTTCAGCTCCGGGGACCGATCGCCGCACACGAGCGGCGGCTGGGTACCAAGTACAGGACGTATATATACGTGCTTGTGCCCAGCCGTACCATTCTGCCGACGTATATGTGCAGGAGGCGGTCCGGAAGTGGTTAAAAAAAGTGTAATTTTTTCCCAAAAAAGTGCGCTTGTAAGACCGCTGCGCAAATACGGCGTGACAAAGTATTGCAACGATCGCCATTTTATTCTCTAGGGTGTTAGGATAAAACATATATATAATGTTTGGGGGTTCTAATTAGAGGGAAGAAGATGGCAGTGAAAATAGTGAAAAATTACATTAGAATTGCTGTTTAACTTGTAATACCAATGGCCACCACCAGATGGCGCCAGCTCACATCTGGTGGTAATAACTTGTAATACCAACGGCTCACCACCAGATGGCGCCAGCTCACAAAAAAAGTCGCCAGGACACTATTTCTAGTCGCCTTGGCAGAATTAGTGTAAGGTTAGGTTTCCACTATTGCGACCCCAAAGTCGTGTAATTCACAGTGCGACTTTGCAATGCGATTTTTGATGCCATGCGACTGAGAACCATGGGAGAACAAGTTGCACTGAAGTCAGAACAAAAGTAGTACAAAAACCTTTTTTGGAGTCGCTGCGACATGAGTCGCACCAGTTAGAGCGGGGACCATTGAAATTCATGGATTTTGACTTGTCATACGACTTCACATGCGTCAAGTCGCACAGCAATTCGCAGTAGTGTAAACCGTGCTTAAATGAGTGAAAACCGCTTTTGAAACCATATCAACACGGTAAAGCGTATGAGATTTTATATATAGGGCTTTATTGCACTTCCCTTACTGTATTTGTGGTTGGACTCTTATTTTCTGTGTTCAGGCCCATCCCGCTGGCTCCTGATCAGAGATCGGAAGCTATCTGACATTTACTGTGCTGGGGAAACGCACAGTGACCACACTCTTGGCACAGAACTTTAGTCACCTTGGGCGCATATATGCCACATGTGGGCATTCGGGCCCACCCTCCCCACTGTCACACACGAGTTGTGGGGTCCGCAAGATGTGTGTGTCTGTGTGTGTGTTTTTTGTGTGTGTTTGTTTCTTTACCTATGTGCGCGCCTCCTAAATTTGTGGCGGTCCATCGGTTCCATAGTTCTTCTGGGCCTAATATAGCGCCAGTCCTTGTGACCCGTGCTGTTGATAGTTTTAAACGGAAACCCAAACTGGCAACGCTAAAGGAAATAAACTTGCTATTCTGAGCTCGTCAGTGCTGACAGAGGCTGGGTTTGCATTGTGACCTAGCTAAGGGATGGTGAAAGAGGAATCTGGCTGGTTGCCTATCAGTCTGGCGGAGGTGGAGGATTGCTGTTGCCAAGGTAACGCCCCTTGCCATTGAAGCGTTCCTATCTCTTGTGGGGTCAGGTGGTGATGAGGCCGGCCTTGGCTGCATGCTAGCTTGTCCCGGGGGGGATAAGTCGGGTACTCCGCAGAGAGGAGGAGATGACATTACCCATGTTCTGCCATCTTCTCCCCGGGGGAGCTGGGTAGTCTGCTGCAGTCTGTGCTTACTTGGAAAGTACCATTAATTGGGCACCTGCCCTGCCAGGTAATTTATGGATTTAACATGCTAAATAGACTCTATTTGCATAATAAGTGATTCTTGGAGTGGGGGCTAAGGAAAATTTAAAGGGAAACTATTCTATACCTTGCAGTGCCTGCATATTGCAGCTTTCCTAATCTCAGATGCATTCATTTTCTTTCTTTTTTTTTTTTTTTTTTTTTTTTTTTTCATCTGGTGATCTGGCCAGCAAGTCTTTTGTTTGCAAAAAGCGCAAGCTCTGCAGCAGAATGTATCTGTTTACTTGGATGATACAGAGCACTTAACACTGGCAGGGGTGCTTAACGTGGCTGTAAAGCTTTCCTATTCATACTTACCTAGGTGGTCGCAGCATCAGACCAATGCTTCAGCTGTCCCCCAGCATCTCTGCACCAAGCCACCGAACACAGCTGATGGCTGGGTTCTCTCACCTCCCCGAGCGGAGAGCTGTTGCCTGTCAGTCAGCATCTCTCCTGCTCTGCTTCCCCACGCTCATTGGAGCGCTGAGCTGTGGAGCGGCTGTCTAAGTGGCTCGCTGGGAGGCTGAGACTGCCAGCAGTCCAGGCAGCTGGCAGATTCAGACTTCTGAAGCCAGGATGACGTGCTGCCTGCCTCGGCTGATTGCAGGGACGTCACCAGGGAGCGCAGACTGGACTTCTCCGTTTAGGTTTTTAACCATAAAAGGGCAAGTTCACCTTTTACAGAAAACTCTGGTGAACTTGCACCGTTCCGACGTCACGTCGTCCTGGTCTGCAGATATCGCCGGTTCTAAGCCCTGGTATATTCATGCCGGAAATCGCTGAATGTACAAAACGTTCCTCCTCCAGGAGGAAAAAAAAAAAAGAGAATAACAAACTTGTTATACTTGCCTGCTCTGTGCAGTTGGTTTTCCCTGGCTGTTCCCCTGGCTCCTCCTCCTTTACCAGTGCCCCAGTAGCAAGCCGTTTGCTATGGGGCGTGGGTGCGTGCTCGCTCCCGAGTCTTGATCTTTGCGTCCATAAGGCACATATCGCCATGGCTTGGCCTGCCCTCACTCTCTCCTCCTTGACTCACTGGCTGTAAACAGCAGTGGGAACCACCAGTCTCAGCCAGTGAGAAGAGGGAGTCCTGGGACAGCCGAGGCTCCTGTGCACATCGCTGCATGGAGAGGGGGGGCACAGGAAAGTACTGAGGGGGGGGTGCAGCGCACACATAGAATGCGTGAAGGTATAAAGCCTTCAGTATTTACAACCACTTCATTTACAGAACTGAAGAAGACAAGATAAGACCATGATTTTCTAAAATCTGCCTGGCTCTATATTCGTGTCACAAAGATAATTTGTAAATGGCTGGAGCATGGGGGGGGGGGGGGTGCTGTCTGCCAGAGAATTCTGTAAGTAAAACTGCTTTTTTATCCCCTAAAATTAATGAGCAGTTAAAGCAGTAATGATCCCAAAAGCAAATCTGTATTATATTTCAGTTTATCAATTATAAGATGTGATGGCTGCATTCGTTTTCTTTAGGCTTTCTTTTTCTTATTTTCACCTGGTGATCCAGCTAGTAGATCTGTTGTTTTTCAAAAGAATAAGCTCTTGCAAAATGTAGCAGTCAGAGAGATGAGGCAAACCATGCAACACCTACAGGGGTACTTACAATGATCATTTTTTATTTAGTAATGTAAAACATTTATCTCAAAAGGGAGAAAAAAAAAAAACGCAACATTGCGGTAACTGCTTAAAGTGTGAGCTGGAGTTTTGCGTCAATTTGAAGATGGACTAGTAGATTTAAATGCACCAACACTCTCCTCCCCACAAATTAACAATGCTGCTGTCCAAAGGTGCCTCCTGTGCTCCTTCATCCAGAGGCGTGTGTTTGGCCAGAGCACCAGATAAAGAGGTGAAAAGCCTAAAAAAACAAAACAAATGCAGCCACCATATCTGACGAAGCTGCAAATTTTTACATTTTTTTGTATTGTTTATTACCGCTTTAAAGTGGAGTTTCCATCTCAAATTTTTTTTTTCATTATTGTGCTCATTAGACCTAAAAAAGTAAAAAAAAAAAAATATATATATATATATATATATATATATATATATATATATATATATATATATATATATATATATATATATATTTTTTACTCATCTGGAAATGCCTGTTGCTATGCGGTCCCACGAAATCTGCCTTTGGAATCACCTAGGATTCTGACATCATCTCCCTCTAATGCTCCTGGGAAAAGTGTGTCATCATTTCCCAGGATGCAGTGCGCTACCCAATTATCACTCCCCATCCAAGACTTCCAGGAAGTAAGTGCTTGTGGGCTTCACAATGCCCACAAGCAAAATGACAACGGTGTGGACATGGTTTTATAAACTATCTTTTTTGAATATCTATGCGGATCGGCGGCGGATTATAAAATAGAAAGTGACCGGATTTATATTATAAAAATGCAGGATGAAAGGACATACATTAAAAAAATGCTAATTGTGGTTGGAACCCCGCTTTAAGGCTGAGCCCACGCTGCAAGGGGGGATTTTCAAGTCTCCCAGAGTTGGGTTTTAAACAGGGAATGGATAAGTGATGAAGCTGCAGCGATTTGTTCAGATCCATGCTTTATTTAGAAGAGGAAACAGAACTCGGGCACAATTTTTGCTAGCTGATTTATGAAGCATGATGCTTCCTGAGCACCGGCTGGAAAAGATCTGTTGAATACAGATAGGGTGCCGCATGGTGCGGTGAGAAGATTAGATGCCGATTAAGGAAACCGGAATTAAATGCATGATATGTGACTTGGCTGTAGCAAGAGTAATCTATTGTTTTATCATCAAACCATGAAGTAATATTTACAATGTTCAAAGCAGTCAACCAATCGGTGTCCTAGTGCGAGCTTCCATCATGGGAATCTTGTTGAATAACTATTTTGCCATTAAAGGGGTTGTAAAGGTAAGAAGTATGCATATCTTTTACCTGAGCAATCAAATCACTGTAGTAGTTAACGCTACCGCAGTGACGGCAACCGTCTTCCTGGTTTGGTGTTGAGCTGCTGCCCTTCTGCATAGTAACCACAGGAGGTCACCTGCTCAGCATTGCCCCATTCAGAAAAAGCCCTTGTGTGTTTTTTTTTTTTTTTTTTCAATGATTATAAGATGTTCTCTAGTTGGGCAGGATGGAGATGTGGGGTAGTTGCATCATAATATTCACCTTATCCACTCAACGAAAGCCTTGTGTTTTTTTTTCTCCCCCCAGTGAAGTCAAGGTGCTCTTTGAATGGACAAGGTGAAGATTGTGACGTCACCAACCCACTTCTCCACCTTGCCCAACCAGAGTATGCCTTGTATTCATGGCGGTAATGCCAAGAGATGTACTGCCTGTGGTTACTACCGTGTTTCCCCGAAAATAAGACGTACTCCGAAAATAAGCCGTAGCGGGATTTCGACGCAAGATCGAAATATAAGACATCCCCCCGAAAATAAGACGTAGCGATGGCGTGTCGAATCCCCGAAAATAAGATGTAGCGATGGCGTGTCGTATGCGTAGCGGCGCGGGCGGGAAAACAAGACGTGATAGGCGTAATGTACTGGTGCGGAGCTCAGGAGCTGTAAAGAAGTCGTGCAGCCCTTCTTATCTGCTCCACAGTATCTCTTAGGCCCCATTCACACCTAGGCGTTTTTACGCCTGAAGCGCACTGCTCACAAACGCCAGAGGGGAGAATTAACATTATTCCCTATGGTGACTGTTCACACCTGAACGCCCAAACGCCTGTCGCGCGAAGCTCAAACAAGTCCCGGACCTTTTTTTGTCGCGCGAATCGCGCGACAGCGGCGTTTGAGCGTTTTTTTTCCCCATAGAAAGTAATGGGAAACGCGCGTATTGAGAGTATCGCGCGACAACGGGCGTTTGCTATGGGCGTTTCGTCGCTTTAATCAATAGAACTTGTCGCCCATGCAGAAGATTAAAAAAAATCTACCAACATAGCAACAAGTGATGAAAAGATGATAATTTTTCCTATTGGCTAAAATAAGAAACGCCGAAGTACAAAAACGTCGCACGACGCTGTATGCAAACGCGCAAATAAGCATGAATACGCGCGAAAAAAAACGCCCAAAAAAACGACCGAACGCCCTACGCTCAGGTGTGAATGCAGCCTAAGTGACCGCAGAGGTGTCGGCAGCCCCATAAATACGGTAAGGACGGCTCCATACTGTTGTACCATACATGCCAGTAAAAAAAAAATAAGACATCCCCCGAAAATAAGCCATAGTGTGATTTCTGGAGGAAAAATAAATATAAGACGGTGTCTTATTTTCGGGGAAACACGGTATGCAGAAGGACAGGCAATCGGCACAGGCCCTGGAAAACTGCTGTTATCACCGTGGCAGCAACTCGTTTTGCAGCTGACTCAGGGATGCACTATTCATACTTACATTGCTTCAAGCTAGACCACTGTATATATGCTATGAAAGTCATACCTAAACATCAGCTTTATTGCAACACACATTATTGCTCAAAATATTGCGCATTATCAAGCGTACATTAGTACGACGTAGAAAAGAGAGCGCGTGTCAAGTGTGCATAATTTTCATAGCCAGAGTCTGTACAGATAGCCAATGCCCTTTAAATCCCAATGAAAAGACGACATTGCATTTGTAGATGTTCTGCGGTGAGCTGCTGCTATAGATCGCCCTTTACCTCATCACCATTCTGTCTCCACTGAGTTTCTCTCATCTGCTGTCTTCAGTGTTCTTCTTCTACAGTGGCTGCATATAAAGAGTCATCTGAGTTCATCATTGCTCCCCCGCTGGTGACATTCCCGTCCTCGGAGATGGTTCAATGCATAGAATCGTCTCCGACACATAGCCAAGTAGAAAGTGATTGGCTATTGTTTTCCCTCTGCTCCCCAAGGTGTATGTGTATACAGCGCCAACGTGACCGGCTTGTTAACGATGTCCGCGTAGACTGAGGAGGTAACGCATGTCCTGGGTTTAGTCTAAGCTCTTAAAAATTCTTTGTGAAACACAATTGCTTATGAATAGCCTGGCCGATTCTGGTTAATTGTTCAATATTATAAGCTTGTATGAAGCACCAATGAAAGATAATAATTTGCTTTAATCAGTTCCAATGTGTCATAAGTAAGCCAATGATTTACCGCCATGTTGGGGGTAAAATTGCATAGCGTGCATAAAGCCCAATTGAACATTCTGACTTTTATTACGGCAATGCAATCAGGCTTCATATCCACTTAAGGACCAGACCAATATGCTTCTACATGACCCAAGGGGTTTTTACAATTCGGCACTGCGTCGCTTTAACAGACAGTTGCGCGGTCGTGTGACGTGGCTCCCAAACAAAATTGGCGTCCTTTTTTCCCCACAAATAGAGCTTTCTTTTGGTGGTATTTGATCACCTCTGCGGTTTTTATTTTTTGCGCTATAAACAAAAATAGAGCGACAATTTTGAAAAAAAATGCAATATTTTTTTTTACTTTTTGCTATAATAAATATCCCCCAAAAACATATATAAAAAATTGTTTTTTCCTCAGTTTAGGCAGATACGTATTCTTCTACCTATTTTTGGTAAAAAAAATCGCAATAAGCGTTTATCGGTTGGTTTGCGCAAAATTTATAGCGTTTACAAAATAGGGGATGGTTTTATTGCATTTTTATGATTTTTTTTTTTTTTTTTTTTTTCCCGTGACTGCGACATTATGGCGGACACTTCGGACAATTTTGACACATTTTTGGGACCAAATTGCATTCTTTATTGTGAAAATTACAGTTGCAGTTTGGGAGTTAACCACAGGGGGCGCTGTAGGATTTAGTGTTCCCCTAGTGTGTATTTACAACTGTAGGGGGGTGTGGCTGTAGGAATGACGTCATCGATCGAGTCTCCCTATATAAGGGATCACTCGATCGATGCATCGCCATAGTGAAGCACGGGGAAGCCATGTTTACATACGGCTCTCCCCGTTCTTCAGCTCCGGGGAGCCATCGCGACGGAGCGGCTATAAACAAATAGCCGCGCCGTCGTCCCGGATCGCTCCCCGAGGGGATCCGACCGCCGCATGTAGCAGGGGGGTCCCGATCGGACCCCCGACCCACGTCTAGGCAGGTACGTTGATGTGCCTGTCCGTGCCATTCTGCCGACGTATATCTACATGAGGCGGTCGGGAAGTGGATATACAGTAATAAGTATGTTTGTTTTTTTTTTTTGTTTTTTTTATACTGTAGCAAGTGTTAAAATACTTTTGCTGGCAGCATGCTGAGGAGTCGGACCTCTGCTCCACACACATCTGTGGTCCTGGCCTCCAGTGGTCTTCTGACACTTCCCTGCACAGTGCTCCAATCAACTTCTCTCCCTGGCTGCATTATACAGTAAAACCTTGGTTTGAGAGCGTTTTGCAAGACAAGCAAAATGTTTTAATACATTTTGCCTTGATATGCAAGTAATGTCTTGATATAAGAGTAGCATCCTGTCACAACGGAGTATAAAAAAGGAGAGGAGCCTCTAAGTGTACAATATGGTTACATTTAATGAAGGTACAACATTTAGAAATGTATTGCTATACTTTGTCACGTACCTGGTTGGAGGCCGAAATGCCGAGAGGGCTCCCCTTGCGGCTGAGTGCAGTACACCTCTGAGGTTGGGTACAGAGGGTGTAGTGCCCAGAGAAGCACAGGTTGCCAGATGGATCCAGGAGAGAAGAGCTGGCGAGTGCCTGGAGAATACAGGAAACACCGCTGGGCTGCAGTCTCTAGGAATCCTTGGTAACACTTGGCAAGGCGTGCACAAGGAGCAACAGTGGAATCCGGCTGGGGATCAAACACTGGGGATCAAACACTGTGGATCCAGGCAGGAGATGCAGGTTGCAGGAACGAAGACAAGCTAAAGGTCTGGTATTGGGGGGAAAAAAGGCAGGAACAGATAACTGAAGCAAAGTCCATGAAACAAGCCGGGATCTGGTGCTGGAGAAGGTAACAGGTCAGTAAAGCAAGCCAGGGGGTCAAACCAGGAGAGCAGATCAGACGGGTCAGGAACAAGTCTGGTCGCAACAGGAAATCCAAACGGCCGTAGTACAGAGGCTCAGGGACTCAGGAAGGCTGAAGACAATCCAGCAATTTGGATCAGACAGTGGCAGCCTTTTATAGGCCAGCAGGAAGATCCACCTGTCACATGATGTGCCTATGGCGCCCATTTCTTCTACTGGCAAGATTGCCAGTACTTTTTCTTCTACGGCCATTTCCATGACACACTTGGAGGTGCCCTTTCCCGTTTTTATACCCTGTAAAAAAAAAAAAATGCTTTGATATACAAGTGCTTTGGATTACAAGCATGTTTCTGGAACAAATTATGCTTGCAAACCAAGGTTTTACTGTATTAGTAAACACAGGCTTCTGGTTTAATTCATAGCACATAACTCTGCAGTGCGTTGTGATAAGGCATTGTAGTGCTTGCTTTTTGTTTATTTTTATTTTTTTTTATTTCCTAACTGTTCTGTATTATGTATGAGTTGCAGCATGATGTGATATCGTGCATTAGATCGTGCTGCTCAAAATGCAATGGGTCATGTTTGTTGTCGATGTGTAGATCTGAACAGTATCCATAAGACAGTTTTTTTTTTTTTTGGGCGAATGCAGCTGATTTGAACAAGCCTTAGGCCTGGTTCACATCTTTTGCGCTTTTATGTGCGTTTTGCAAAAAAAAAATATATATACACATACACACACATGTGATGAATAATGTATAGTTTCCAATGAGTTCACATCTGCGCGCAGTTCCAACGGATGGGGTCAATTCTTAGGACGCTGGTTTCTGCTGTCGTAACGGATGCTTACCGGATCCATTCTTTGAGACCGTCCGGGCGTGCGTTGCTCTACCGGACAGATTGTACATGCCCTTCTTCTACTTTCTTATCACACCTACTTCCGGGTCTTTTTGCCCACTAATGGGCATACTGACCAGCTAGGCTAAGGCACACCTCAGGCCTTGGTAGTTAGTGTATCAACATTTTTTGTTGGGAAATCTATTCCCAACAAAAATTATTGTATCGCAGTGTCCATATAACTTTTAAAGTGTTTTTTAAACCTCAATAAAAAATGCAAAACCAAAAAAGATGTGCTGTGCTTATGTTGGTCAATTGGTCCCATGCCTTTGTATACTACTCAGGAACTTCTCAACTCTCCAAGTGCTCCACCAGGTGTGGTTTGGGAATACCCTCGCCATGACCGTAAGGACAAATAAAGCCTTATGCCCTGTACACACGATCGGTTCGCCTGATGAAAATGGACCGTTTTCATCGGACGAACCGATCGTGTGGGCCCCATCAGTATTTTTCCCATCGGTGAAAAAAATAGAACCCGTTTTAAATTTTTCGTATGGTTAAAAAAACGATAGTCTGTGGGGAAATCCATCGGTCAAAAATTCGACGCATTCTCCGAAGCATTGAACTTCATTTTTCTCTGCACGTCCTTGTGTTTTACGTCACCGCGTTGGACACGATCGGATTTTTAACCGATGGTGTGTAGGCAAGACTGATGAAAGTCAGCTTCATCGGATATCTTGTGAAAAAATCCATCGGTTCGTTTTCATCAGACGAACCGATCGTGTGTACAGGGCATAAGTGTTTATGCCAAACGGAAAAGATGGGATAAATGCTCCATCCAGTTCATGAAGCCCAAAAAAAAAACATAATAGATTGATCATGCAGTACCTTTATAAAAATCCAAATTCTAAAACGCATCCAGTTTAGTACACTTACATTTATTAGTGCCCAAACCGGCACCAGCTCAATCAGCCTATGTGTTAATAATAGGATGCCATCCCGCCGTTCTCTCCAGAGAATCGGAATGCGTTCAACCCTCACCTGGATATGACGTTGCCTGCAACCTGAAACTCTCAGCAGAGACCCGATCTTAATGCATTTAAAAGATATGGCGTCATAAGGAAGTCTCAGGAATTCACCTGTACAGCTGCCAAATAACTCGCAAAAGATTTTAAGGTTGGCACCATTTATTTATTTTTTTAAACCGTTTTCAAAGTCGTCGATCTTTTGGTCGCACCACTTTGAACAGGTGCCATTGAAATGAATGGGCTGTGACTTGTCATGCGGCTATGTTCAAAGTCGCGTGACAAGTTGCATTAGCGGGAACTGAGCCTTATGCTGGACATACGCTATACGAAAAATCTGCCGAAATTCGGTCGTTTAGACAGTTTGTTTGTTTTTCGAAGAGTTAATGGGCACAAAAATGATAATCGTTGGGACGTTTTTGAGCCGTAAAAACGAAGGACAAGTTTGGAAATGTTCTGCCGAACGAACGATAAATTGAAGGGTTAATGTGAAACACATTAACCCGCCCAAACTGTCTGCACTAGGTATATGTAAAAAAACTAACCAATTTTTATTTTATTTTTTATGTCCACTGAACGATTTATCAGTCATTACATGATGGCACTATCATTTGCGCTCACGGCTGAACGTTCGTTTTTCGAAAATGGGTTCGGACGATTTTTTTTTTTTTTTTTTTCGTATAGTGTATGGCCAGCATTACTATGCACTCTATCCAAAACAAAAAAAAAATGCTTTGCTTTTAGTTAAACTCAAAAGAAATCGTGTGCTTTTGTCTATGCAGGCAAAAGGCTTTCTTAAAGGGGTTGTAAAGGTAAAAATGTTTTAACCTATAATTGATCTGTTATACACAGATATCAAAAAATGTTATCGCTTCCATTAACATTTTTTAATTACCTCTGAAAATAGTAGGTGTTTATCGTCCTCCTGCTTTCCTCTATCATTTCTATGCTGTATTTCCGGGTTTTCGGTGCGCGTGCATTACATCGACGTCATGCCAACCACGGAACTACATTTCCCATTATGCTTAGCGGCATCGCGCATGCGCGATGCAGTTTTTTTCTTAATCTTGCCTAAGGAGAACGAGCTACGTTCTCGTCCACACGCCGCCCACTAGTAAACCCCCATTCCCGCCTACGCAGCACCAACTTAAATGTGAACAAATTTAACAAATGTTCTACTTTTGACTCTGAAGGCAGTAAGGGGGCGGAGTTAAGGCGGGGCAGTAAAGCTTAGTGCAAAAGAAAACCAATGCACAGGAGGCGGAGCTACGGTGTCAGACACGCCCACTTATCCCCTGCCTCCGTGCCTGTGAAACGTACACAGCGTGTTCACGCAGGGCTGTAGCCCAAGGGAGGGGGCGAACACAATCACTTTCCACCAGGCGTAACGGCTCGGATGCTGGTGGAAAGCTCAAGGAAGAGAAACAGGAAATTACTTTTTTAAAGAAGGATTAGTGACATTTTCAGGGGAAATAGAAGGAACAGGTAAGTGAAATAGCAATGCACTAGCTCAGGGGTGGGGAACCTGCGGCCCGTGAAATCATTTCATCCGGCCCCCCCAGTGCCGCTGAGTGTGTGTCTGCGGAGCTGTCAGAAGGAGCCGATGTTTACCTTGTAGTTCCGGCTCCTTCTGACTAGGGGTGCAACGGATCGGCACACCCCGATCCGTGACTCCTGATCCGAACCGTGAGTTTTTTGATCCGTTGATAAGTTGATCATTTTGTACGGCTCCCGAATGATACAAAAATCCAAATGGCCCTTGGCAGAAAAAAGGTTCCCCACCCCTGCACTAGCTTATAGCAAGCTATTTAGCGATTAAAAAATCTACCTTTTACAACCCCTTTAATCCCACCCCAGCAAAATGTAATTTTGCGCCTTCCACTATTCTATTAAACCACTGGGATCAAAGGTATTACCTGATACTTCTGTGTATGGAGGCGCATGCATGGGTCACTGCCAGCAATTGTCTCAGCACTAACACATGGGGTACCAAGAGACTTGGGCTTATACAGTGCTTCTTCTCTTTGGCTAAAGAGATAGCTGGGGTAATAAATGGGCAAAGCAAATGTTCACGGCAAAGCTCTTCATGGATGATCAAGTTCTACAAGATTGTTTTCGTTTAATTGCTTTAAAGCCAGACCCACAGGAGTATTTTATAGAAATATCTTCTGTCCTTCAAAATAACTCTTTGCTTTTGGCATGTCTAAAATGAGATACAAGATAAGTAATGTTGTACACATATTGTATATTGTTTAGAGAGTGTCCACTTGTATCAAAGGTTTGAAACCGTTTCTCCAAATATGCCAAGGCTGTATTTATTCTGATAAACAGCTGGCAGTGCTTTGAGTGACCTAGCAGAACGTTAATATTCCAAAGTGCACGCTGTCCCTTCATTTCTGTCCCTCCCGTTCTTCCTTCTGATTTAAAAAAAAGAAAAAAAAAAAAAAAAAAAAGAAAGGTGTTTATTGAAACATACACAAGTTCACACAAATAATACAGCTCTCCATTGCACAGACATATGGTAAGTCCTGAAAAATATAAAACATACATAAATACATATGCAAGTCCCTCTCATCACCCACCGACACCGGTTCTCCCCCATTATCCAATGTACATGCCCTCCCTCCCAACATCAATAATACATTCGACAGGCCTCAGTAATCCCACATATGCAGATGTCTACAGGCACCTCAAAAGTCTGGTCATGACCAGCTCCGCGGGGCTCAAACCTGGCGTATCCAGCCACATCCCCCATATCCTCTCAAATCTGCCAGGACACCCCCTATGTTGGTAGATGTATTTCTCCATTACCAATGCCCTTCCCACATGGGAAATCCAAGAGGAATGGGTCGGCGGGGAGACGGACTTCCACCCCATTAGTATCAATTTTCTAGCCTGAAACCCTGGTCGCCTCCTCAGGGACCGCATCCTCCAGCACCCCCAGCAGGCAGCAAACAGGGTCAACCGGGTCCCTTGTCTGGAAAGCAGAGTTGATTGTCTCCACCACCTCACCCCAGTATCTGTGTAATTTTGGACATCGCCACAGGAGATGTATCAGGTCCCCCTCGTGCTGCTGACATCTGCAGCACAACGGGTCCGCCCGCCAACCCATCCTGTGCAGCCTCACCGGTGTATAATGTTGTGCGACATTTAATGAGCATGTAGTTAGGGATTGAAGGGCTTCCCCCCCACTGGTCACCCGTAACCTGGCCGAGATCCCTCTGCCAGGCAGACAGGGCCCCGCTCGGGTACGCGTCCCCCTTACCCCCTGAAGCTGCCTGCCCTTGTTCCAAACCTTTTGAGACAACGTTAATGTCGGGCTTAGCTTGTTGGACTTAAGGAACATTTGTGCCTCCAGGCCCAGGGGAATGGTTTCTGCCCCGGAAGCAAATAGCATCAGCCGTGCCGCCGATCCCACAGGGTCCCGAGCCATGGAGCCTACCAAATGCTGTAGCTGTGCAGCCATGTAGTATACCCAAGGGTTGGGGACCGCCAACCCTCCATCTTTAGCACGCTGGAGCTGCTCCAGCCTAATCCTGGGAGCCCTCCCGTTCCACAGCAATTTCCTGAAAAGGGTGTTCACCACTCTAAAAATCTTCAAGTGAATAACCACTGGGGAGTTATGTAGGCAGTACAGCAGCTGGGGCATTAAGATCATTTTTATTAAGTTTGCTTTGCCTGCCAGGGACATTTTAAGATTGTTCCATGTGTTAATTTTATCACGAAATCGGGATAACAGTGGGTATACGTTTAGCTGACAATATTCTGACAGTTTGGACGAAATTTGCACCCCTAAGTATTTGAAACTATCCACTACAGGAATGGCCCGTTCTTCCTTCTTAGGGAGGATCAGCACAACACAGTATGGTTGCAATGTGCAGATCTGGATTTTTGTCGTCTTCATTCCTGTGCGGTATCATATATAAAATGTACTTGCTTTCCATGATGTGGATATTGAGCAGCAAGTATCAAATCTTAGTCAATGAGGTAGATTTGGTATTTGCTGGGAAATCTTGGCAAGGCCGAGTTCTGAAATTTCATGCTTTTCTAAGCAAGTTCTGTGCTGTCAGATGGTTGGTAGGTGTCAAATATTCATGATCCTTACCCTTCTTCTTCTTTTTTTTTTCATGAGTTTCTCGCAGTGGATCAACTAATGAATAAAGACAGACTTTAATCATCAGTTTCTTCTTTGGTGAATATAAATGAAACGGTACAGAGATAATACTAAAATATTTTAGTCCTATTGGTTTACAGACTTTATTTTACAAATAAACCCTCACCTGTAAGACAACCCAGTCAGATTAAAGCGGAGGTCCGGCCATAATTTTATTTATTTTTTTACAATCCACACATTACTATAGCATACAAACAATTAAATATATTCGCTCCCGATCGATTTAATATTAATATAAAACCGTAATATCTTCTCCCATTAAATGATATTGTGGCTGTTTTCATTTTAATTAAGGGCATGTGAAGCCCAGTCACTATCTGTTCCTTGTTTTCAGGAGAGAGGTGCATACTGGGTAACCAGCATGCACCTCTCTCTCTCGCGCATGCGCAGTTAAACAGCGCTCGTAGCGCCGTTTGTATAAGGGTTATCCCGATACCAGTATCGGGACCGATACTGAGCATTTGCGGGAGTACTTGTACTCCCGCAAATGCCCCCGATGCCAGACCCGATACTACCCCAACGCCGCCGCCTAGTTAATTAGCGTGCGGGGGACATTACAGCTTTAATTTGAATAGCTGTCTGTTCCCCGCCGCGCCGCGTATAGACACTCCCCCTTGCTCGGGATTGGACGGGTGATCTGTCTATTCAAGTGCAGATCACCCGTCCAATCCGGAGCAAGGGGGAGTGTCTATACGCAGCGCGGAATACACAGCTATTCGAATGAAAGCTGTAATGTTCCCCTCACGCTGATTAACTAGGCGGCGGCATCTAGGTGTGGGGGGGACATGGCTGCATCTGTGGGGGGGACATGGCTGCATCTGTGGGGGGGACATGGCTGCATCTGTGGGGGGGACATGGCTGCAAAAGTATCGGTATTCGGTATCGGCGAGTACTTGAAAAAAAGTATCGGTACTTGTACTCTGTCCTAAAAAAAGTGGTATCGGGACAACCCTAGTTTGTATTGTTGTAATGACAACGGACGGCGATGGAGGAACATCCCGCCCTCCTGTTATGACAACGAAGATCTCGCGCATGCGCAGTTAAACGGCGCTCGTAGCACTGTAATGCCCAGAGACTCCTTGGAAATGATGACGCTCCCAGGAGGCCAGGTGAGTTAGGAAGGGAAGTAGATCCGCCGTGGACTAGGAAATAGACTGGTTAGGAAAGCTGCCTAGTAAAAAGCTGCCTGAAAAAGGGTCCGGGACTTGTTTTCAGGCGTACCGCGTACGGCGTTTCGGCTTGAGATGTGAACTATCTCATAGACGGCAATGGAAATTCGCCCCTCCAGCATATCGGGCGTCGGGCGTTTTGCCGCCTAGGTGTGAATGGAGCCTCAGAGTCCAGAATGAAGACACCCTAATACAGGAGGAGTGTTACTGGCCAGATCATCAGAGGTAAAAATAAATAAAACTAGTGCAACCACTACATCTAATGGTTGGTAGGCTGCAATGTATTACACTTTTCGGTTTAATACTGCTTTCAGGTACTTTGCTCTGTAAATGGTCGTCTTAAAAATAAAATGACCAAAACCATATGAATTTATTATAATGACGAAAGCGCGACATAGAAACTGTACATTCTTTTTTCCGTGTGTTTAGTGTTTTTTTTTTTTATAGCGCTAAACGCAAATCCGATTTCAGTATATGCACAGTACCGTCATCATTCTTCATATGCCCTTTGTGTAAATTTGCACCGTTTTTAGTTGTGCCCTGATGAATGTGTACACCTTTTTATATAATTACATTTCTAGCCGTCTACAGAACATCAGGGCTGGAGTAAAAATGATTCATGTATGTACATAAAATTCAGGGCAGACAAAGCAGCTGAAGGTAAGAGGATCTAGAGCATGCTATTATGACAGCTTAATTATATATTTTGCTTTTGCTTTCTTGTAGGAGAGACAGAAAGTCTGAATACCTGTTCTAGGCCTGACATAATGACAGGAACATCTTATATTTTTTTTGTTTTTTGTGGCAACAGATACTTATGAGTGTAGGGCCGGCCTAAAATGACTGCACAAATATTTTAAGAGCAACGGAAAAACGGCTAAATGCACAGAGCTGTTTTAGCTGCACAAAGATACCTGTATAAAGCACATACTTATGTACAGGGCCGTCTTTAATATTGATTGGACCCTGGGCAAAAAAAATCTTGGGCCCTCCCCCCTCCATGCAGTTTCGCTCTTGATCACTCAATGGCAATGCGGATTTTTTTTTTTTACAGAATACCAATATAAAGAGGAGTTTGAACACTGGCCACCAATGTAATAGGGGTTTACACTGGCCACCAATGTAATAGGGGTTTACACTGGCCACCAATATAATGGGGGTTTACACTGGCCACCAATGGAATGGGGGTTTACACTGGCCGCCAATGGAATGGGGGTTTACTAGGGGTGCAACGGATCGTCATTGATCCGTGATCCGAACCGAAAAAGATTGATCCGAACCGCACACACGTGATCCGAGGATTGTTTTCTAAAAAAAAAAAATAATAATAATAATTTGCGCATGTTCAGTCCACACACAGCGTGGTCATGGCGAATGGAGGAGCTTGAATGCCCCGCGTCATTTAAATCCCCTCTATGGGAGCATTTTGTCTTCCATGTCAAATATAATGATGAAGGAAAGAGGTTAGTGGATAAAACCGTGACGGTGTGTAGGCACTGTGGCACAAGAATGCCATATGACAGTGGGAACACATCAAGTATTGTCACTAGGGGTGCAACTGATCCGTATGGATCAGCACCTTCGGGTCAGGACACACGGCGATCCACGGGCCTCCCGGTCCATAGGAAAGGCCTAGCTATCAAAGCGGCGGCCATCGAGGTCCACCCGGCGCGGGGGATGCAGGCTGCTCCTCGGAAGTTTGTGGGCACTTGAGCTCAATATGTCATTGACTCCTAACAGCCCAGCGATGAGCTCCATGCTGCACCTTGAGGAATCCACACGGGGAGCCGCTGCCGGCGCCGCACCGGGCGTCCTGCTACTTGCCAGAGAAGAGAGAGGAGGCGATCGGGGGGATCTGTATGGACTGAGCACATAGGGGGGATTTTCACTAGACACTCAGCCCGCCGATCAATGACACTAAAGGGATCTGATGATTGGGATAGTTCAGGTCACAGTAGGGAACTGGTGACACCACTTTCGTACATGGGGCTGCGACTTCCACTTGGCTGCACATATAAGTATTGCGAGATGCAGTTATTTCAACACAAAACAGAGCTTATACGCTTAAATACAGTGGGCCATATTCTCTATAAATATCCGCCTGCTGCGCTTAGGGCACTTACACTCCGCTGTCCCAACTTACTGGAGCAGGTGTTGTATTCCCCAAACACTTGCTCCATAAGTTGGGACAGCGGAGTGTAAGTGTCCCGGCGTAGCCTGGCGGATCTCCAAGGGGGTGTCTTCTATTCAAATGAAGCGCGCCCCCGATGCGAAAGAACTGGGCATGCGCCGGGCTGCAAAAAGCCCAGTGCGCATGCTCCAGTTCTCGGCGGAAAACGTCAATGACGCCGACGTGTGTGTCATTGACGTAAAGTCGTATTCAAGAACGACTTACGTAAACGACGTACCCGACGAAAAAACACGACGGGGACCCGACGCCATCCGTAACATGGCCTACGCGAGACTTGCGGAAACTTACCCCTCATATAGCAGGAGTAAGTTTCCGCTTACGCAAACGACGTTAGCGACGGTTACGCGACGCGAACTCGTTCGGGAATCGGCGTAGAAGGATCATTTGCATATGCAAATGACTCCTTCACGTAAATGCCATCTAGCGGCGGCCGGCGTCATTGCATTTAAGATCCGCCAGTGTAAGTGACTTACAGATGGCGGATCTTAAGTGTATCTATGCAAAAATGATTCTGAGAATCAGGAGCATAGATACACTGGCCAAAAAAGGGAGTTACGATGGAGTATCTGACTTACTCCATCGTAACTTCACTGAGAATATGGCCCAGTATTTGTAAATCTGACGGACTGTTTAAATGTGAAAATCAGAGGTGTTCTGTCATATTAGCAATAAACAGTCCGTCGGATTTCCAAACACTGTATTTAAAGCGGGGGTTCACCCTTAGAGGGCACTTTTCCCCCTTCGCTTCCTGCTCGTTATTACTAGGGGAATCGGCAATTTATTTAAAAATATGTGCAGTACTTACCCGTTTACGAGACGCATCCTCTCCGTCGCTTCCGGGTATGGGCTTCGGGAATGGGCGGTCCTTCTTGATTGACAGGTTTCCGAGAGGCTTCCGACGGTCGCATCCATCGCGTCACGATTTTCCGAAAGAAGCCGAACGTCGGTGCGCAGGCGCAGTATAGAGCCGCACCGACGTTCGGCTTCTTTCGGCTACGAGTGACGCGATGGATGCGACCGTCGGAAGCCTCTCGGAAGGCTGTCACTCAAGAAGGAACGCCGGCTCCCGAAGACCCATACCCGGAAGCGACGGAAGAAGATGCAGCTCGAAAACGGGTAAGTACTGCACCTATTTTAATATAAATAGCCGATTCCCCTAGACCGAACGAGCAGGAAGCTAAGGGGAGATTTTTTTTTTTTTTTTAAATGGGTGAACTCCCGCTTTAAGCACATAAGCTCAGTTTTGTGTTGAGAAGAACTGTGAAATCTAAAACTCTGGTGGGTGTAACAAGATTTGTCTTTTTTTTTTTTTGCTGATCCGAAAATGATCCGATCCGTGACTCCTGATCCGAGGATCGATCCGATCCGTGAGTTTTTTGATCCGTTGCACCCCTAGGGTTTACACTGGCCGCCAATGGAATGGGGGTTTACACTGGCCGCCAATGGAATGGGGGTTTACACTGGCCGCCAATGGAATGGGGGTTTACACTGGCCGCCAATGGAATGGGGGTTTACACTGGCTGCCAATGGAATGGGGGTTTACACTGGCCGCCAATGGAATGGGGGTGTTTACACTGGCCGCCAATGGAATGGGGGTGTTTACACTGGCCGCCAATGGAATGGGGGTGTTTACACTGGCCGCCAATGGAATGGGGGTGTTTACACTGGCCGCCAATGGAATGGGGGTGTTTACACTGGCCGCCAATGGAATGGGGGTGTTTACACTGGCCGCCAATGGAATGGGGGTGTTTACACTGGCCGCCAATGGAATGGGGGTGTTTACACTGGCCGCCAATGGAATGGGGGTGTTTACACTGGCCGCCAATGGAATGGGGGTATTTACACTGGCCGCCAATGGAATGGGGGTATTTACACTGGCCGCCAATGGAATGGGGGTATTTACACTGGCCGCCAATGGAATGGGGGTATTTACACTGGCCGCCAATGGAATGGGGGTATTTACACTGGCCGCCAATGGAATGGGGGTATTTACACTGGCCGCCAATGGAATGGGGGTATTTACACTGGCCGCCAATGGAATGGGGGTATTTACACTGGCCGCCAATGGAATGGGGGTATTTACACTGGCCGCCAATGGAATGGGGGTATTTACACTGGCCGCCAATGGAATGGGGGTATTTACACTGGCCGCCAATGGAATGGGGGTATTTACACTGGCCGCCAATGGAATGGGGGTATTTACACTGGCCGCCAATGGAATGGGGGTATTTACACTGGCCGCCAATGGAATGGGGGTATTTACACTGGCCGCCAATGGAATGGGGGTATTTACACTGGCCGCCAATGGAATGGGGGTATTTACACTGGCCGCCAATGGAATAGAAGCGATTTGCTTACCTTTGCAGAACATGCTGATGGTAGGCTTAATGACCACAGTTCTAGGCAGGACTTTCAAGCATATCCCTTTATTTTTAGTCCCGTAGACCTAAAATAATTTTAGACCACAGTTCTTGTATTTGCTAAAACTGTCCAGATCTTTAATTCTGTTTGTGGCAACTGTTGTGTCTCCGGAAAGAGCAATATCAAGTGTGGTTAAAAACGGCAGTGATATCTTTCATATTTGTGGGAAATTCTGCACAAAAGGTGCCTTAATCCCCAGAACATTGCTGCCTTGTGCATTGGTTGCCTTTCACTGCTAGAGAAAAATGTCTCCAAAGGCTTTCATAGTGCCGCTGCATTGTCTGCCGTTCTACACCGCTGGATGCTGTATACTCTTCTTTTATGGAGTTTACTGCTAAATGCCCCATTCTTTGGCTAGAGAATTCAATTTTTGAGCTCATCCGGTTCACTGGTAGAGGTCTAAAGTTTTAAGTCTGTGCTTGTATATTAATAGGTGAAAGTGTAGCAAGCTTGAGCATAGCCCTGGGAAGTTCCAATCCTCTAGTAATTGTCATATTTTAGGGCCAGTTCACACCAGACGCGGTTCCGTACAGTTTTGTGTGCATCTTTAATGCTTACCTGAGCCCCATCTCCAGTGATGTCAATGAGTTTCTTAGTCCATGTGGGACTCTCCCTCCTGATTGGCTGAGACATAGCAGTGACGCCATTGGCTCCCGCTGCTTTGAAGGAAGGTAAATGTGAACAGATTTCTTTGCAGGGGGCCCCCCTTTTTTTTTCTGCAAAAAGTAAAATTTTGCTTTGTGACCATGCTATATCCAAATGACGGATACAGCGTGGCAGCACTTTGCGGGGGGAGCGGTGTCATATGACTTCCTCCTGTGCTCTCGCACCCCCTGAAGCATGTTTGACCAGTGATCTGGGTAAAGAGCCAATCATGGAGGCTCTTTACCACGTGATCAGTTGTGTCCAACCACAGTTGATCACAATGTAAACAAGTTTTGCCAGTTATCGGCAATCCTCCCGTCACACTTGCAGCACGCGAGGAGAGACAAAAACCGGGACATCCACACAGGGGGACATCCACACAGGGGGACATCCACACAGGGGGACATCCACACAGGGGGACATCCACACAGGGGGACATCCACACAGGGGGACATCCACACAGGGGGACATCCACACAGGGGGACATCCACACAGGGGGACATCCACACAGGGGGACATCCACACAGGGGGACATCCACACAGGGGGACATCCACACAGATTTTTATTTTTTAATTTTTTGTGCAGCCTCATCAGTGGCCATCAGCACAGCCTCACCAGTGCCCATCGGTAAAGGAATTTTTTTTTACTTATTTACAAAATGTTTAAATATTTAGCAAAAAATAAACCAAGTGCCACCTTATCAGCGCACATCAGTAAGGGAGAAAAATTACTTATTTACTAACATTTTAAGGCCGGGTTCACACCTATGCAAATTGATTCACATAGCAGAAGAATATGACTGGCTCTCTATGGAGCCGTTTCACATCTCCGCAGCGGGTCCAGTGCGGTGTCCTGGAAAAAATGCTTTTTTTTTTTTTGTGCAAGTTCCATTTCAGCACAAAATTCTGGCTGAAATCGGACCTGCCCCGGTGAACCAGCACACACCGGACCCCTGCTGTGAGCCGCATGCTCCGACTGGGTGAACCGAGTCTAAATGTTTAGATAAAAGAAACCCAGTGCTGCAAATAAATGCCCATCAGTGCCACCTTATCAGTCCAGCCTTATCGGTGCCCACCAGTTCAGCCTCATCAGTGCCCACCGGTAAAGGAGAAAAATTACCTATTTACACATTTTTTAAATGTTTAGCAAAAAATTTAAAACCCAGTGCTGCCAATCCAATGCCCATCAGTACAGCCTCATCAGCGAAGGAGAAAAATTACTTATTACTTATGTAAATGTTTTTTGCTAAAAAAAAACAAAAAAAAAAACCCTATCTGTCTCAAAATTATAAAAATGTATTTTCTGTAAAGTGTTGCATGACCACGCAATTGTCATTCCAAGTTCGATGGCACTGAAAGCTGAAAATTGGCCTTGGCAGGAAGGGGGTGAAAATGCCTAGTAGGCAAGTGGTTAAACCTGCCATGCCAATCTACCGCTGAAGTTAAAATGGAAATACCCATTTCTTCATGGTATGTGAGAATAGTCTCCACCCATTGTGCAGCTCTTGGTCTGTGCAGCCAGTCTCCAGGCCTGGGCACCATGTTGTAGGGTCCAAAGGAGTGAAAGTTTGGTTGTCCTGTATGACAAGAAAAAATGTATTTGTTAAAACAAGTAGACTGGTATTGGAGACCTGCTATTAACGCTTTTTTAACCTTGGGAAATTTTCTATATCTCACAGATTTTCAAATATGCTGGGGAATCTGAGCAGGCCTGATTTTTGTTTATTAAGCTGAATGAATTTAAAAAAGCTTGAAAAAACAGACAGAAAAGAGATAATAAATTCAATTTAATTACCCAGTGCTTTATTCTTTAATCAGTCTTCCGGTACAATGCATTTTTATTTTCCCTACTCGCTCCATGATGACAAATTCAGGACTAGTGAAAGATTTATATTGTTGTGCTTCATTATTATTGTAATTTTGGCATTACAGTGTGAAGTATAGTTTCCACCCCTTCCCAGCAGTTAAAACATTAATAAGAGATTGCTAAATACCGTCATTTTGTAAATACTTTCAGATGTATGCGCCGTGATTTACGACGCAGTAATCAGTAAACGGCCCCATATGAGCCACTTTAAGATGGGAGAAAGCAGTGCGGTATTTTCTAGAGGGAAATTTCTGCATGAATAATTTAAAATGGGCAGAGATGAGATGGTTTCAATGTCTTTGTTGGCGCTGATGGGTTTCCATATTGTGAAGGAAATCCCTATTATATTCTTTAAGAAAAGTTCATGTTGAGCTAGAGTTGTGTTTTAATAGGACACAGTTGTCAAAAAATGTAAGATCAAGTCCTTCCTGTGAAAAAAAAAAAAGAGTTAATTCTCAACTGTGTACATCACCGACCTATGCTGTAACATAAGGAAATTGTCTCTTGAATCTTTGGAACCTAATTTATTCCCTGCTGGTCTTATTCCTGGTCATCCCATTGTACTCGGTGGTCAATACCGCCTACTGATATGTACCACATAACACAGTAGTGACAAAAGGGTCTGGCAGATTGACCCACCAAGTGTAGAGGGGGTGGTAAGTTCTTGTGGGCATGCTCCTGTGATATAGCCTAGGATGCATTAAGGTGACATTTTTTTTACCTTTATTGTCCCTTTAAAGTGGAACTTCCACTTGAACCGTTTAGGAGATATTTACATTACATGTAGCCAGTGACGTCACTGGCGCATGCGCTCCGAAGTAACAGCCAGCCATGCTGTTCCTTCTGAGCCCTGTGCCGTAATCTGCAGCTCCTGCACGCAGTCGCTGGAGTGATGTCATTGTGGCTCTGGCCAGTCTCAGACCCGTAGTCCGAACCCGGAAGCAAGACTGGTGAAGATGGGAGCCTGCTGCAGCTCTGAGATCTTGGTGTGGGCAAGCATAGTTTTACAGTAAGTTCAACATATGTGTTGTGCATACTAGCACATTATGCCTTTTAACTTGCAGGGTGTAAAGAAAAGAGGGGGGGGGGGGAGTTCAGCGCTTTAAAACACACTGATACTAATTAAAAATAAATAAAAATGATGAAAAAATATATACTGACCTCTGACTCTGACCTTGACCCTAACACTTACCCTGGCACTGACCTAGATCAAACCTTGATCTAGGTATATTATTTTTTCTACACACTTTTTTTTTTTTTTCACTCTGCAAAGAAAGAAAGATGTGATGTATCTCTCCCCTCCATTCACATAGAGAAAACACAGGGTGGGCTTCAGCACAAAGGAGATACTCAAATATGTGGCCCCACAGAAAAAAGCCCAGTCCAGTGGGGCCGCATATTTGTGTTAGGTTGGCGTGAAGAGGTCCATGCCAATGAAGTAGACCACAACACCAAGATTTTTGCATTGTGTCATAGCTACAGTAGGTGTGGTGGGGATTTATTTTAAAATAAATGGCATTGCATTGAGCCACACTACCACGAGTTTGCTGTAATGCTTAGTAAAACGCACACACTTTTTATTGCTCTTTGCCACAGCTTACAAATCTGTATAGAACTTTTTTGCCCACTTAAGGCAAAATTATAGGCTTGTTGGATAGTCTGTCCTCTTGGTACCCCTATTCTCCCCTCAAGTCCTATGTAATATCATAATGTGGACAAATACTGTATGTTACTGACTCTCCTTGGATGCCCAAGCAAATGGTTACCTCCATGAAGTGGAATGTTGACTTGTTGAATTAGGTGAGAGCTTAGACAGGTGAATGGGGAGGCTGGAGGGTGAATAGAAGGTAAGTAGCAGTAGGGACATCTTTGCCTTGAATACGCAAGAATCAGGTTTGAGTATCTCATCTGATCTAAGTTTACCAAATTGTGGTACCACCAATATTTCCAGGAACCTCCAAACCTTTAACCTTCCCAAGGCTTGACTCTCCTTGCAAATTGTCCTTCAGTTTTAAACTATTTGTCATGCTCATCCAAAAACGAAATATCCTCTGTTGCTATATTACAGTGCTAAAATATTTTGGATTCTTCTGTCAATGATAAAACCTTTTTATTGGCGCTTTTCCTTGTTAATCATCATGCTTGTTAAACAGATAATAGGGTAAAGGCGGAATTTCATGGTGTCTCCAGAGTGGTGTGTGTGCATTCTGGTAATGCTGGTGGGATAAGCTACTCATGCCAGAATTTGCTGGGCTCTGCCGTCGTCCTAGATTACCCTGGGCTACCGCTTCTCATGACTCTGCTTGTCTGCAGTGCATGATTGCTGCAGGATTGTACGAGCCAGGAATACCCAGCTGTGCTGTCATGTAAACAGGGAAAAATGTATCATTGTGAACTCATTTGTTCCTCAACTACACTTCGTAATGCACATGGACTCAGTATTTAACCTGCGTGTATGGATATGGTGCTTCTCCCCAGACGTGCTACTTTTGTGTTTGGGGATAAGCTCTTCATGCCAATGCAGAAGCCACTGGTACTGAGCAATGCCACATATAGCCATTCACTTGTATTGGTGACTGTAGGTGGTATTTGCAGTTCCCCAGGCACCAAAAAAAGCCAGGGATTTTTTTTTACGCCTTGGCATGCATGAGCTGCTAAGCATCTATGTAAATGAGACTTAAGTTACGTTAACTTTTTTCGTTCTGACTAGAGGAAATGTCTCTCCATTTTTATTAGTTGGAACTCACTGGGGAGATTTACTCTCCCCCCCCCCCCCTTTTTTTTTTTTTTTTTTTTTTTAAATGCTGATTTGAAGTAATGACTAGCACACCTAGAATGATCCTAAAAAATTAAAAGATTTGCTGAGGCTCATGTGCATTAAGTGCTCACAGGTGGAAAAAAAAACAAAGTAAGCCACTGACGTTTCTGGGCCTCGTTGTACCCATTTCTTAAGGTGACAGTCAAATGTGGCCCCTAAATGTTGGGGTGTGTGTGTGTGTATGTATATATGTATGTGTATGTGTGTGTGTGTGTGTATATATGTATGTGTATGTGTATGTGTATGTGTATATGTGTGTATATATATATATATATATATATATATATATATATAATCTATATCTCTTTGAGCACTTTATGCATGTAAACCTCAAAAAAAAACTTAAGGTCCGTTCTTGGTGGGTTGGCCTTTCCTTGAGTGGGCTATAACTCCTTACCACCATTGCCTGACCACTTTTGAGAGCAGAAAGAGAGTTTAGTTTTGAACTGATTGGATTGCAGGTTTTATTGCTATCCGTGTCCTCGGTGGGGGGAAATTCACCTTCTTATGCCGTGTACACACGATCAGATATTCCGACAAGAAAACTGTGGATTTTTTTTTCCGACGGCATGTTGGCTCAAACTTGTGTTGCATACACACGGTCACACAATTCCGACAGTCAAGAACGCGGTGATGTACAACACCACGACGAGCCGAGAAAAATTAAGTTCAATGTTTCTGAGCAGGCATGCATGTTTTTTTTGTGCGTTGGAATTGCATACAGACGATCGGAATTTTCAACAAGAATTTTTTCCGTCTGAAAAATTGAGACCCAGCTCTAATTTTTGTTGTCGGAAATTCAGACAGAAAAAGTCAGATGGAGCCTACACACGGTCTAAATTTCCGACCAAAAACTCACATTTCGAATTTCTGACCGTCTACACGGCATTAGTTTGTCCAGGTGAGCATTGTCTCCAGTACATAAAGATAGTATATTCAATTGTCATGAGAAAAGAAGGTAAGGGAAAATGTTTCAATGGGTTAACCTGCTCAGATGACAACTGTCTACGATTTGAGAGCCCCTAATTCTGGAGAGATCTTCTGTAACTTCCTGTTGTGCTTCTGGGACAGGAAGAAAAGGAAAATCTTCCTAAAAGGACACAGATGGGGGGAAAAAAATTGGTCTTAACTGTTTTTTTTCTACACACTATTCAAAAAAATGCAAAATTAAAAAGATGTTGGGCTCTACATACGTTTTTAATTAAAAAGACCCACATTTCTTCCAAGATGGCAAAATGTAAATATAATTGAAATCTTTGTTTGCAGACGGTTAAGTAACATTAGAAAGCCTGTCCTGAGCTGCTCTTGTAATTGCGCTCGGTAAATCACATGGGATTAGGGATAGCTAACTAGTTGGCACAGTGGCAACCTGTTTTTGTATCAAATACTTTGTGACAAGCCAGAGGCAATCGGGGTGACCCAGATTTCTCCAGAGCTAGACGGCAAAGTCTGACCTCAATTTTTTTTTTCCATTGTGCGCTTGAACAACGCACATTAGAGGAATCAATTAAATAACCCTAAACATGTCAGAAGGACATAAAGGGCAGTATCCTTTGCTGTCATGATCCTGGGTCTCATCCTACTAGAAGGCCACATCTGTTAGTGGTGTAGCCCAGAAAATATTTCCCATCTGATAGACTGTAAGCTCTTGTGATTTTTGTGTTTATTGGTAACAACTTTACACTTGCTTAATATCTAATCAGCCAGCCAAGAATTTGGCATCAGCTCAATGCATAATATCATGCATAGGCAGGTCTGGAGCATGGGCTATAGCAAAAGGCAGATGGGCTGAAACAGCAGAAGGCCATGGTGGGTTCCATTGGTGTTAGCCAAGAACAGAAGGCAGTGTGGACGGGCTCACCAAAACTGGACATCTGAAAGCTGGAAAAATGTAGTCTGGTCTCATGAAATGAGATTTCTGCTGGGGCACACAGATGGTAAGCCAATCACTGGTTCTAAATCTAATACCACACCTATAAGATGTAGTAGAATGAGAGTGTCATAGCTTTAATTAGCTGACAAATCTGGAGATATTGTGTAATGTCACCATGTCACCAAGCAAGTAATGTTTGTGGAATGCAAAATCCATGCCATAAAAATTTAGGCTGGTTTTAGAGCAATGGTAGCCCATAGCTAGTGTTGGTATAGTATTTCTAATGTATGTATGTATGTATGTATGTATGTATGTATGTATGTATGTATGTATGTAGGTTGTGTCCTGTAGTGACATTAGGGGTCATCGAGAGGAACAAGCGTAGCAGACTGAGATTGACAATTAGAGGTAGATTTACTTTGGATGGGTTTCAAATGTCCGGCTGCGGTTTGCAGTCCAATGCGGTTTTGCTCACCGGTTTGATTCAGGTGGGAATTTTCTACCTTAATTCGCACCTGAACTGGACCTAAAATCGCACGGGACCCTTTTTAACCACTTGACGACCGCGCTATACACAAATGACTGCTACAGCATGGCTGGCTAGTTCTGGGACACTGTCTTATGATGGCATGCCATGATCGTGCCCGCTTTGGCATGCTCTGTGATCAGTGTCCAGAGTAACTACTTTCATAGTGTGACAGGAAGTCGGGTAAATCTGTGGGTGTTGTCACAAACGGGACATACATTTCTGCCTTGCTTAGACAATACACTAATGATTATTAGGCGTCGGCTGCGAGAAATGGCCAGGAAAGGTTGGAAGATTCAGCTGCTCAGAATGAGGCAATTAAGGCCTCTATAAGTAGTCCAAAGGATTACCACTGAATTGCTGCATCATTCCTAGGGCTTTGTGAGTAGGAGAGCAGCGTACTGAAAGTCTCCTGAGGAGGTGAGGAGACCATTGATTTTTCTGTGTGATAAAAATCAAAAGACTATTGTTTGTGCTGTATGACCAGCACTGTCTGCCCAGCGCTAGGCTGAGTCAGACTCCATAGATAGGTTCCTGTGTGGAAGGTAGTAGCCCAGAGTGGCTAGGATTTATTTTATGTTTGATTTTGTTTATGCTGTTTGGATGCTTGCAATTGTTTTCCAGCAAGATGGAAATATAAACCAAAAAACGTTGTTTTCAACCGTCTTCGACTGCCAGTCTGTATAAGTTCAGTGTGTGGTGAACCCATCCAAGGGGTCACACACCCCGCTACCGAGCTAACCCCTCACAATAGGAAAACATGTTAAATGGACTGTAGTGTGTTTCTGCAAAGCCGAAAAAGCATTAAAAAATGCATAGGTGTAAACCAGGTCTAAAACCTGGAAGCTGGTTGGTTACTATGCACAGGTGCACCAGATGCTGTTTGCACCAGCTTTACTCACACTCCCCCTTTTGGGGCACTTTCACATATGCGGACTGTTCAGGTCGGCCTGTCAGTTTTTCAGGCGGCCCTAAACGGACGCTCCATGTACCACTATGGAGCGACGGATGTCTGCGGTGACATGTCCACTGACATCCAATCCACTCCGACGGATGGAAACCATATTTTCCATCTGTCTATCGGATCGGATGAAAACGAACAGGTAGTTTGAGTTTTCATCCGATTTCCAGCAAATCCCACTACAGGCTGCCTGTAGAAAACTACAGGAGGGGGCGGAGACGAGACCAGTCGCCCTGCACAAGGAGAGAGCAGCAGTGACCGGTCTTTATTACAGGAAGTTCCTGCACAGAGGCAAAGTGTCATCCTGGATTACTGCACAAATCGGGGATCATTTTACAAAGGATTCCGTAACAAGAATACGCTGTGTGTGTCACCAAAAGTTTATATACTTGCTATCAAAAGCTGGGCTGTCACTGAACAGTACTGAACACATGACATCCTGCTAACAGCATGTAATGAACAAGTTCCTAAATACTTTGTACCCGTCTAAAAATAGCGTGTCCCAGATAAAGACGGCACGAAATCCTTTAATGGGGCAAATTATGCAGCATGTGTGCAGCCACAGAAAAATGTATGTGAGGATTTTTAAGGAAGCCTATAATGAGAGGCATCCATGAAATCATGATCAGATAAGTGCTCTGAGCTCCACTGAGGAATGATCTGAAGAAATAGCTAGGCTCACTCGAACAAAAAAAGACCATTTATTTTTTGGGGCTCATTCCAAATTTGGTCATGCAAGCTGCACTTTTTAACCACTTCAATACAGGGCATTTTTACCCCCTTATTGCTCAGGCCAATTTTCAGCTTTCAGCGCTGTCGCAATTTAAATGACCATTGCGCAGTCATGCAGCACTGTACCCAAACTACATTTTTATCATTTTGTTCACACAGATGTTTTCTTTTGGTGGTATTTATCCACCACTGTGTTTTTTGTTACATTTTTTTATTTTTTGCTAAATCAATGAAAAAAGACTGAATATTCTTCTGTGTTAAAAAAAATAATGCAAAAAATCTACCGTATATACTCGAGTATACGCCGACCCGAATATAACAACAACCGTAGCAACAGTAACTCACATAACCACTTGTTACAACCAAGGTATGCAGAATACCATCTCTGAACGCACAACACATCAAACCTGGAAGCAGATGGGCTACAGCAACAGAAGACCACACCAGGTGCCACTCCTGTCATCTAAGAACAGGAAACTGAGGTTAAAATTTGCATGGGCTCTCCAAAATTGGACAATAGATGATCGGAAAAATGTTGCCTGGTCCTGATGAGTCTCGATTTCAGCTGCAACATTCAGATGGTAGGGTCAGAATTTGGCATAAACAACATGAAATCGTGGATCCATCCTGCCTTTTATCAAAGGTAATGGCGTGGGGGATATTTTATTGGCACACTTTGGGCCTCTTAGTACCACTTGAGCATCGTTTAAATGCCACTGCCTACCTGAGTATTGTTGCTGACCATGTCCATCCCTTTATAACTACAGTGTACCCATCTTCTGATGGCTCCTTCCAGCAGGATAATGCACCATGTCACAAAGCTCCAATCATCTCACCACTGGTTTCTTGAACATGACAATGAGGTCACTGTACTCCAATGGCCTCCACAGTCACCAGATCTCAATCCAATAGAGTACATTTGGGATGTGATGGAAAAGGAAATTCGCATCATGAATGTGCAGCCGACAAATCTGCAGCAACTGCCATGTCGGTATGGACCAAAATGTCTGAGGAATGTTTCCAACAGCTTGTTGAATCTATGCCACAAAGAATTAAGTGTAGGCAAAATCGGGTCCAACACAGTACTAGCAAGGTGTACCTAATAAAGTGGCAGGCGTGCGTGTGTGTCACATGACCTATGCATAATATGGGGGTAAAAACTGCATGTCTTGACTCTTGCCTTTCACAAACTTGATGCTTGTGCCAAAAATGGTGGTCTGGTCAGATTCTTGAAGCCAGCGAAGGCCGTTTTTCATCTCCACATTGAGAGGTGTTTTTTTTTTTTTGAGTGGAGCTAATCCAGTGTTTCTCAATTCCAGTCCTCAGGTCCCCCCAACAGGTCAGGTTTTCAGGATTTCCATTATTTTGCACAGGTGATTTGATCAGTTTCACTGCCTTGGTAATCACCACAGCCTTTTCATCTGAGGGAAATCCTGAAAACCTGACCTGTTGGGGGGGCCTGAGGACTGGAATTGAGAAACACTGAGCTAATCTAACCATTTAATCTTGTGGAAATTCTCGTGGATGACTCTCCTGGATCTGGCTCCACAATAGGGACCTTACCTGCAGATGGACATCAAATTTTTCTTTTAATACGATCCGCTTCACTTTCCTCTCAAAATGCTTCTGTGTGTAAGTGAAGATTTCTTTTAAAATCGTCATCTGTAGAAGTGAGCCATCTTGCAGTAGCCATCTGCAAGCATTTTAAAATTCAAGATATAGGGAAAACTTGTTTCAAACCAAATGCCATCTATTTTCTATTCAGTGCTATTACAACACTGCCACCTTCCTCATTAAGATTACCTGCCAGATGGAGATCTAGTGTACCAGTCTGGGGCTGTCAGTCCTTTGACATTTCATCACAAATAGAATAATTGAATATAAAATTGATACTCCGGGCAGCGTATGCTTCTTCTGTTACAATTTACATGCCGTTCCTGACCTCTTTGCATTGTAAATGGAATAAAGCTGAACTCCAGGCAAATGACTAAATACATAGTTGAAATACACTTCTTTTTTTTTTTTTTTTTCCTCTATCCTGCCAGCCCTGAGATTGAGGCTGAATTCACACGGGCAGCCATTGGTATTGCGGCTGCACACGCTGCCAACCAAAGCAGCTGTTGGTGGTGGCTGTCAGATTTGTTCTCTGTACCAATAGCCAACACCTTTTGCTGTTTGCAGGTAACCACTAAACTAAGCATTACAACACTCATTTGTGCGCCTTTTGGTCTATTAACCCCCAGATTTTAGGTATGCCCCCCCGGACAAATTATATCAGTATTGGGAAGTGGAGAAGCCAGGGTGGCATCCCAACCGTCTCTTGGCCCTATCTGCTGCACTGCATTGTTTCTATGGTGCGGGGAAAAGACTAGGATGCTTGTTATGAATCATTGCTGTGACTCTGGTAACCAAGCCTGCCTGCACCATAGAAACAAATGAAATTAATCCAAGGAGGGCATTCAGAAGAAGAATACAGCTTATGTTTTCGATTAGATCTGCCCCACCTCCCACTCTCTCTATTCTCATGCATCAGTGAAAATTTGAAGGTAGGGACTGATGACCCCAAGGTAAAAGAGGGACTTTAATGTGATGGGGGAGGGCTGGGCTGATGTAATGAGGGACTGTGGTGTGATAGGGGGGACTCTGGTGTCATCGAGGGCTCAAATACATGTACTTTTTGTCACGGGTCATTCTAGCATGTCCTCTGCACTACACGGAAGTAATGTCAGACGTGACTTCTGGGTTGTGACTTGTGGTATAGAAGTGCACCAAATTAACAGGGAATACTGGTTCCGCACATCTCGGTCACACTCTGTGACAGAATGTCAGTGACTCATGTACAGTCAGTCGGTGCCAGGAGAAAGCCACAAAAATAGGGAGAGCTAGCTGGAAAAGATAAAATAAAGGTGCATTGACAATATGCCCCCTGACTTTTTTTTCCAACTTCACCCCCAGGTCAGATGGGCTAGTTTCAGCTTTCTTACTGAGTGATCTTTTGTTTGGGAGTTGTTGAATTCTGTTTATGGGTTGCTGGACTATTTATGGGTACCTTTTTGCCTGAACATTCATTTAAGCATAAAGCATAATAATGATTTTTCATTTTCTAGAATGGAAAGGGATTAGAACACCTATGTCCCCTATTAGGGTGGGGGTTCACCTTCTCTATTTGTCTTTGGGAGCGTTATCGCTGAAAGTAAAAGTGAAAAAAATCCCAAATGTTGGGTGGTCACTAGAACAAATGGCGAAATCTTCCAATAGGGACCCACGTTCTGGTGAAACCTGATTATGACCAGGGATTTCCACTTCCTGTTTTGGTTATGAGATGTGAAATCTTTCAAGTGGAACATGGATGGCAAAAAAAAAAAAAAAAATCCTGATGTGTCTAAACCCCCCCTTATGCAGGCCTACATGGGTCAAATTTGAGAATTTTCTTCTGAAAATCAGAAATTTGGTGCAGTTTTGGAATCCGATGGTGCCACCATTGATTTCGAAATTCGACCAACCAAGCCTTTCATTTCACCTCGTGTTGCAACAGAAAATAATATTCATGTCTGGGAATCTTCTTTTCCTTCCAGGTATTTTGTTTTCTTGCACAATAGAAAATTGTTAGTTTTCAAAACATTTCCAACACTCAAATTCAATGGCCACATAAAAAAAAAAACGGCTGTTGCTGCAGCTTACTAATGCTGAAAATTTTGTACAAAAACTCTTAGTTAAGATTTTCTAAATACATTTTTTCAATATTCGACCCATATATGGCTGGCCTTACTCTATTTATTTCAAGTTTAAACAAAAAAAGATTTCTCCAATTCTACTTGATGGCTAGGCATAGAGATGGCATTTGGCACATAAGTGAGCGAAAAATGCTTGATGCCCCCCAATCGTACTAAACATGGATGGAGGAATCCCCATTTTATAAAGGCAGCGGGAGCGGCTGGCACTGCCCAACAATGACCGAATCTGGTATCACATCACAGTTTGGCCAATAACTTTCCACTCAGCCAAGTCAAATTTTTAAATCGCATTTTGTTGAGCTGGGTGGTGCTTGCAAGGCCACCCATCGTTTGAGTTTCAGCTGGTTCAGGAGGAATCGGCTGAAATTCAAGCCATCAATGGGGACCCTAAGAATGTATTTGTCCTTTACGTTCAAATCATGATTTTTCTAGCCTTCCTTTCAGTACTTGCATACGTTTATGTGCTGATGCCTCTCATTTCTCAGAGAAATGGTTTTATGCACTTTGCCTTGACAGAGTATATAGGATGTTTTAGAAATGTATTTCCCCCTCAAACAAGTTCCTCCCCATAAGGAAACAAGCAAGTGAACTGAATAAACACAGTGCGGATAATATATCCTGTACACCTGGCTGGAAGAGGAAGTGTCTGGCCAGGCCGTCTCCCGAGGATAGCAACTTGAAAGTAAATAGATCTGCAATACTTTGGAGCTTATCTGGAATTCATCGCGTACGGTTTAATATGCGGCATGTGAGTTTTGTTTTATGCCGTCTGCAGTCACATAGTTTATTCAGCGATCTGACTCGGGCGCTTTGGCAAAGACCATCCCTCAATAAACCAAGGATCGCAAAGGTATGCTAATCTTGTTTAATATGAACTGTATGCATAGTAGTCACCAAGACGACACCAATCAGCTGACTGGCATAGAAAACATTAGCAAACCTAGATAGTGCTTTAACTGTGTTGTCACATGTGCTCCAGCTGATTATCACATGAGGACTTGCTCATATTTTTCTCTTGTAGGTTGCTTACAGACTAAGAATTGTTTGTATGAGAGACGACTAAAAAGTCTATTGAAGAAGTGAAACGCTTCTTTCGCTTCTTATTTTCAGTGTAGTATTTGCTAATGCTTAATAACTGTGGCTAAAGTTCTTAGAACGATACTTGACCTGCCTTACTAAATGACGTTTGTGGCAAATTAAGTTCTAGAATTTTTTCTGAAGGACATTTAGCTCATCAAAACTCGGAACTCGTAAATCATGTGTTAAGACTCATGTAGACTTTTTCATTTAAAGTAATGTTGTTGCCCAACTTGAGCCCCAATGCTGCCTATCGAAGAAAGTGAATACCTCTACTGGAGCCAGTGCCCCTCCATTGACCATCACATGTTCACTTGCCTGACGAAGGGTCCCTGCATGGCTCCGAAACATTGCTGTATGTTTATCGTGTGACCACAGAATTAAAGCTTTTGACCCTTTGGAGGAATCCTTGGTGTGCTAATGACATTTCTTCACCCTCCGTTGAATAGAACTCACGGGTCTAGAAGTGTTGTTGATCTGGTCCACCACCGCGCTCAGTTGTCCCTCCAGTCAACCCCCCACTGCAAAACACATTATAGAGATATAACCATACTTCCTATTATAATGACCGGACAGAAATTGGGGAGGGGGATATCTCTCCAGCAGGAAAAATTTTAGCGATGGAAATTTGGCTTCATGTGTTCTCTGGGCAGAGATTACAAAAACAGTCAATGCAACTATGCTTTTGTGAACAAATATTTATAAGTGCAACTAGTATATGTATCCAATTCTTGATATCTGCATTCTATTTTAACCTGCACTGTGTCCAAGGAATGAATAGACAGCCCAAGGAGCGGGTCAGACTCTGCCATAGTGCACATGTGCTGACAGAAGAAGAGAGCAGAGTTTGGATGACTTCATGTGCTTCTGCTCCTTCGCTATCCAGTTAGCAGGTTGGAGATGTGCTCTTGATCAGGCTGTGCTGCTGTTGCTGCAGGAAAGGTCAAGGGACCTAGCTGGCTGTCTGATGGGGTTTACAAGTCTGGATGCACAGAATCCGTTGGTATGCTTGCTATATATGTATTTCGTAAACTGGTGTGGGCACAACAAGGTGCAGAGTAGAATGTTGACAGGCTTATCCTCAAAAAATAATCCTGTAATGTTTTGTAATATGTACTATCAGGTAGGTTTTTAGATCACCCCATGTTTCCAGTATTAAAATGTTCAGTTTAATGCTTACCATGCTTTTTACCATTTTGGGTTATTAACTGGATTTGACCTACTTTAAAGCAGAACTTCACCCAAAAGGGGAACGTCCGCTTGTTTAATTCCTCTCCATGCCCCCCTCCGCTGAAACAATTTGGCACTTTTTTGGGAGGTTTTGAAAGGTACCCGCTCCTAATGCCGGTCAGATGCGTTGCAGTGATCTGAGCCGGAAGTTCGGCCCCTCCTTCCCCTGCAGCCTTCTCGGACACATCAGGTTCCAGAAGACTATGGGACCATTTACAAAGTGCAGCGTGACTCACAAATGCACAAGAGGAAACCAACTGTGAAGCCATAAGGCTTTACTGCCTGTTTCCCTTGCTAATGATGCTGGTGGCTGGACTCGAAGCTGATTGAAAAAGCAGCTCGGCTGAGGACATTGCTGGATCCCTGGAAAGGAAAGCGTCCTTATATTAAGTCAGCAGCTACAGTATTTGTAGCTGCTCACTTAATTTTTTTGGGGAGACTGGAGCTTCTCTTTTAATGTATACCCAGCTAAAACATTCCTCTTCTTCTTTTTTTTATTTTTTTTAATATTTAGTTTTGGGTACAGTAGAGGAAGGGTTAGAACCACCATCTTGTTTTTTGCTTTACACTGAGATTTTTCCTCTTGTTGGATTTTTATTTCCGCTTGTGTTGCTGTTGCAGATTTTTCTTCACATCCTAATTGGTGAAAGCGCTGTCAGCAAGATGGAAAGTCATGAAAATCTCTTGCAGAGCCCTGGATCACAGTAAAGATCCAGAAGGCCTTCCAATCCTTCCCCCCACTACATCTAAAATTGAAGTAGAACTATAGGAAAATCTTCCACCCCCCCCCCCCCCCCATTACTCTTCACTTCCTGTCCTATAGCCAAACAGGAAGTGAAGTAAAATCCTTGCAAATCGAGGGAATTCCCAGGTCTCCAGAACTAGTTTCATGATTAAAAGATTTCCCCTCTATTACTTTTCTGGGGACAACCCAAAATGTGTCTTTTTTTTTTTTTTTTTTTTTGAGGATTATGGTAAACGGGACAAACGTAGAAGGTGAATCTCCTTAATGGGGGCACAGAAGGCAATAATAACTGACAGGTATTTTAATTCATCTCCACGCTATCCAAAACTTTTTGGGCTTGGTGTACGTTATTTAGACCGCAAAGCAAAAATTTATATTTTACAGAAACTAGTTCTAAATGTGGTTGCTGGATTCGTTTTATTGTCGTAATTTTTTTTTTTTTTTTCACGCTTTCTGTCTAGGATTTCAGCTCTCACTCACCCTACTCAAACCACATAGGACTACAGAACCCCATCCCTCTCCTGTTCATAACATGGGGGAATGTTCTTTAATCCTCAAAGAATACTACAATAGTATAATTGATAAAAGTCAGCACAGGTGGAAAGGACAGGAAGTTATCACATCAAAATATCTCCAGCAAGCTAAACGTGTAGTACCGTATTTATTGGGGTATAGTGCATTTAACAGACCAAAAGGGACTCCCCAGCATGTTTCACATTTTTTTTTTTTTTTGTTTAGCAAGAAATTAAAAACCCAGTGGTGATAAAAATACCACCAAAAGAAAGCTCCATTTTGTGTGAAAAGAATTATAAAAATGTCATGTGTGCATGACCGCACAATTGTCATTCAAAGTGTGACAGCGCTAAGAATTGGCCTGGGCAGAAAGGGGGGTGAAAGTGCCCTGTAGGCAAGTGGTTAAGTGAGTATAATAACTTTTTTTTATTTTTAGGCCGTCACCAAATTTCCCCATGATCAAGTTTTATAAATGAGGGAAATTTTTATACAACACTCTGGGTAAGGGCTCCTTCACACCAGATGGAGAACATTGTGCTCTGGTGGTGGCATGGCACCATATAGGGCAGGGATATGCAATTAGCGGACCTCCAGCTGTTGCAGAACTACAATTCCCATGAGGCATAGCAAGACTCTGACAGCCACAAGCATGACACCAGAGTCAGAAGCATGATGGGACTTGTAGTTTTGCAACAGCTGGAGGTCCGCTAATTGCATATCCCTGGACTATAGGGGAAGTGATGCAATACATTATAACACGTTGCACTGTGTTTACTTTTTTGTTTGGTGCAATATGGCATTTCATTCAACTCTATGCATTCAACTTTTGTGCATTTGCAATGAGCTGGTGTTCAACCACAGCTCAACAAACAATGGTTACAAAAAGTGAATAAAAAAAAAAATAGATATAGATATTTAGATAGATATATATATATATATATATATATATATAGATAGATAGATAGATAGATAGATAGATAGATAGATAGATAGATAGATAGATAGATAGATAGATAGATAGATAGATAGATAGATAGATAGATAGATAGATAGAGAGACCGACCATGCAGCTCATTCAAAAATCTTTTTTTCTGAGGGGAAGAGGTGAGCTTTCTGTCTGTTATGATTCTGCTGGGAGTACGTGGATCAAAGGTGATTCTGAGGACAAGTGTGTAGGATGTCTGTGGATGCCACAATGCGGTTGTAGAAGGAGTCTTGTAAATAACAGGTTTGCTGGCTGCCTTCATACCTGTGAACATGTAATTCTAGTTTATAAAAGTGAGACATTACATCAACTGGGTTACAGCATTGCCAGAATTCTCCTTAACCTCATAAACCTGACAATAACTACATTCACGCTCTGACCTGCTGACTATCAATAAAGTTGGTTATAATTTGAAGCGAAACTTGGACTCCTATGACGAAGCCAAAGCCAGCCTTTGGATAAGTGCATGTAAAAGAAATATAATTACAAATATGACATGCCCCAGCATTAATGGAACAAGTTCAGCCGGTATGTTTCAATTAAGTCGCTAAGCTTGGTTTCACTTGTTTACTAAAAATATGCGGTCATGGGATGTACCAGGATGAGCTGATCTTGGCAAGGTTTGCTAAAATTGTCTAGACCAAGGCCTCCCAGATAAGTAAATACATTTTAAGCGGTAGGTGCTCATGGCCTGGCACAGGGGCCCTTCATTGATCTTAATGTGTGCTTTTGCACACGTAATATGTAGTTATTATTCTTAATAAATAATATATATGATTTTTTTTTTGTATTGCAATACTTACTTGAGAGAGTTTGATTTGTCTGTTAACATGAGCAGACAATAATATACCATCTGTTGGCTGTCTGTGTTCATTTGCTGCAATAAAATTGAATTATTCAAAACCATTGATAAAATTATAATGCTCAATAATATATATATATATATATATATATATATATATATATATATATATATATATATATATATATATATATATATATATATATAATCTTTCGTAACTTCTCATCACACTTTAAAGAAATATTTGGTCACCCAAGCCACACCCTTCCTTGACCATATAAGGATATGTGCCTTTTTTCAATTTTCCATCTATTAAATTTTCTGCCCTTGTTTTAACTTTGGATAGTAAAAAAACAAAACAAATACCTTATACAGCCCACTTCCTGGTTCTTGTCTGGTAAAAAGCCTAGGCTTATGACATGTACAACTCGCTCTCACTCTCGTGAGTTTGCCTGGAAGGGAGGGGGGATAAGAGGGACAATGAGAGCTGGAGGTGTGTGTCTGTGTAAATCCAGGAAGTGAACAGGCAGCAGCTTCAGCTGCCCACAGTTAAAATGGTTGCAGCCAGACTCGGTGGAGGGAGATTTCTACAGCATTTGGTAAATACAGAATCACAGTATATATAAAATAATATGCAAAGTGGTTAGAGGGAAGCTTCAGAATGGCAAGGGTAGTTTTTATTACAAATTATGTGAGCAGACTGCAGTTCCTCTTTAAATGGCATGCCTAGTTTAGGATTCCAGTAGTGCCAAAGCTTTCTGAAAGCCTGCTGAAGCCCGTGCGCACATGACCAACATACACACCCACATTTGTTGTCTAACTCTGATGCCGTTTTGCAACACTCATACTGTGTACAGAAGGAAGGAGGACAGCTCATGGGTTCAACCTTCGCACTCCAACTGTGGTGAAACTGCAAATCCCTTTATGCTTCTGGGAATCATGCCTATGACTGTCAGTCTTTCATTGCTTCATGGGATTTGTAGTTCCACAGCAGCTGTAGTGCCAAGGTTGCCTACCCCTGGTTCAGAATGTGAGGATGTGGATTGAATTTAGCTGAACAGTTTTGTGTGTGCTTTTTTTTTTTTTTCGTGTGTGTGTGTGTGTGTGTGTGTGTGTGTGTGTGTGTGTATATATGTGTGTGTGTGTATGTGTGTGTGTATGTATGTATGTGTATATATATATATATATATATATATATATATATATATATATATATATATATATATATATATATATATATATATATATATATATATATATATATATATATATATATATATATATATATATATATATATATATATATATATAATATTTTTTTTTTTTTTTTTTTTTTATTAGGGCTGGGGAAATTTAAAGATTAATTCCTCGATTTTAATCTTTAATTTTTTTGATCGATCAAAATTCTTGACGTGACTGGACAGTGAGACTTTCCCTGCTGGATGAGAGCAAACTGCACCCATTAGATTGATGTACCTTTGCATCTGTGGAGCAGGAGGATGCATCAGGCTCCATCAAGGGAAAGGGGCAAAAATAACCATCGTTTTCCTGTCATTCATTTATTTATTTTTATTAATTTTTTTTTTTATCGTTCAACCAGGGAAAGCAATGGTATTCTGAGAGCAGGGAGGCTTCCACGCCATCGGAATACACTCATTCATGCCACCGACTATAGCTTGCGGTACGAGTGAACATTTTCCAACAGGCTGATTGTACGAGGGATCTGTATAACCAACCTGCCTATAGATGGATTGAAATTGAGTTGGTCCCTACTGAACCAGCTGAATTTTGTAACATAAATGATCGGCTTAATATAAAATAAATCCATTTTAGTGCATACAGGTCTGGCACCTTAAAGGAACACTAAAGGTTCGTTTTTTATTAGATCAATTGATTGCTGTAAGCTAGAGCATTTAAATATCACTTACCTCGTTTTTCCTTTTGACCTCCAAAATACAGTAACCCAGGTTTGAAAATGCCATTTCCTGTCTCTCCTCTTCTTGTTTTCCACCAGCATCTGAGCCGTGTTGGTGGAAAGCAGAATGTGCTCACCCCCTCCCTATGACTGCAGTCCTGTGTGAAGATGCTCTCTTATCCCTCACAGGCATGGAGGCTAAGCCCAATGGGAACTGTAGTTCCCATTAGGCCGTGATGTAGCAAAAATGAATGCGCACCGCAAACCAGGAAGTCAGTGAGAATAATGATTCAGGAGTGACGGAGGTGAATAAAACAGCTCGATTTCAACAGGTATCAAACTAGTTATAATGCAAAACATTACTTTTTACTTTATCAGCTACTGTCAGGCTTTAATTTAAGAGGAAAATATGTTTGTCTTTACAACCCCTTTAATCTCAGATGTATGTATCTGGTAAATGTTTTAACACGTCAAGATCTACAAAAAGTGAAATGCAATTTTAAAGCGGTTCTCCACCCTAAAGTGGAGTCCCGCTGATCGGAACCCTCCCCCTCTCCGGTGTCACATTTGACACCTTTCAGGGGGGAGGGGGGTGCAGATACCTGTCTAAAGACAGGTATTTGCACCCACTTCCGGCCCGGCATTCACGGGCAAAAGACAGGGATTTCGTCACTTCCCGTCACCCCCCCCCCCCCCCGTTGTGTGCTGGGAACACTCGGCTCCCAGCACACAGTGGGAGCCAATCGGCGGGCGCGGCGCGACTCGCGCATGCGCCGTAGGGAACCGGGCAGTGAAGCCGCAGCGCTTCACTTCCTGGTTCCCTCAGCGTGGATGGAGGGGGGAGCAGCAGAGAGACGAGCGATCGCTCTTCCTCTGCTGCGATCGGCGCTGGACTCCAGGACAGGTAAGTGTCCTAATATTAAAAGTCAGCAGCTGCAGTATTTGTAGCTGCTGGCTTTTAATATGTTTTTCCCATGGCACATCCGCTTTAAGATGGACGTATCACTCATCAGATCAGTTGCATCCCTTGTGTATGGCCTGATTATTAGCACGTCTTTTCAATCCAGAGCCGTGCTTTCAATTAAAATCCACCATCTGCCATTTATGGGCTGGTTCACACTGCGGTATTGGTTATGGTTTATCTCAAGCTGCTGTATGTAGGTTTGACGGCTGATAATCCCAGAGTGCTGAGCTTGTTTCCAGTGTGACCTTTCTGAGGTGTGTGCAGATAACATTGTGAGTTGACTGTCAGAGCGGTTTCTTGACAGACTGTGCTTGAGGTGTCTGGCAGCTAGTCCAGCCTTTAAACAAGACGGGACTAGCAGGATCTGTGCAGGTCTGAGCTCTCTGCTCTATCAAAGCATTCCAGATCTGCTTTGACTTCCTTATTTTCCTTCACAAAATATTTCAGATATGTATTTACACTATGCATGATTGGGATCGTTTTGTTTCTCTTTTAAACAACAATTTTTCTTTTATTTTTAGCCAGAAAAAAACTTCCAGTGAAAAACTTGATCTTTACAGGCAATGCACTAGATCTGATCTAAGGATGTTCTTGTGCATGGCAATAAAGTTGGTCATTCGTGGGCTGGAAAAAAAAACAAAAACGGATCAGTGACAGTGGTTAGGGGTTTCTCTCCTCTGAAGCCACTGTCACATTTGAAATTACACAGCTAGGTGGGTCTCCACTCATTCATTCATCTTGACTTGTAGTTCTCCATTGGCAGTGCTTTGAATTTTTTTACAGGTTATCAGTTTAGAGTTAAGGGGAGGTCTAGTGCTAGCATTATTGCTCTCGCTGTAGCATCTGTGGCAATACTTCACATATGTGGTACAAACCCTGTTTACATACTGTATGCGTGTGCGACCTACTTATGCGTTGGTGTGATGCTTTTCAGAGAAAAAAAGACCTTGTCTCTCCTCGCCTCTATGGCCATCCATGGGAGAAGCAGCAGCACACTGAGCTTCCCAGTGAATGGCTGTGCAGGCGGAGGTATGTCAAGACAAGTCTGTTCATTGGAGGACAGCTGGCTTCTCAGCATAGCTGGAGAACTGACCATGATGTGCTCTGCTTAGTGTGGTCAGTTTTTGATAGGAATGCAGAGGGACTAGCAGGAACGCCAATTATTTTACATGAAGGCAGAAATACAAAGAGAATAGGATAGTTTTTCATAGATGTATATGGTACAGCAGCCACATATCGGGAATATGAAATTCGGGTTGCCATGCTCTTTAAGCAAGCTGGGCCCAGGCCTCCCTTTGCCCAGCTCAGAAATGTAAAGTCACCAGTATGACCTTTAATTTATTTCTGGCTTCTAAATAATTAGACAGGCCTTGCCTGTTTTGCTAAGATAGTCTCCTTAAAGCGGGAGTTCACCCATTTAAAAAAAAAAAAAAAATCTCCCCTTAGCTTCCTGCTCGTTCGGTCTAGGGGAATCGGCTATTTATATTAAAATATGTGCAGTACTTACCCGTTTTCGAGATGCATCTTCTTCCGTCGCTTCCGGGTATGGGTCTTCGGGAGCGGGCGTTCCTTCTTGATTGACATTCTTCCGAGAGGCTTCCGACGGTCGCATCCATCGCGTCACTCGTAGCCGAAAGAAGCCGAACGTCGGTGCGGCTCTATACTGCGCCTGCGCACCGACGTTCGGCTTCTTTCGGAAAATCGTGACGCGATGGATGCGACCGTCGGAAGCCTCTCGGAAACCTGTCAATCAAGAAGGAACGCCCATTCCCGAAGCCCATACCCGGAAGCGACGGAGAGGATGCGTCTCGTAAACGGGTAAGTACTGCACATATTTTAAAATAAATAGCCGATTCCCCTAGTAATAACGAGCAGGAATCTAAGGGGGAAAAGTGCCCTCTAAGGGTGAACCCCCGCTTTAAGGGCAACTGTATAGGATGCCCAAACCTACGTCAACTGTTATCTCCTATAATGAAGAAAACTCTATCCCTGCTCCCAAGGCGATTCCTGACAGCCGCAGAATCCGACAAACCAGCTATCCAGTGGAGAAATTTTACTTCTGCTGCTTCCATCAACTTTCTAGTTTCTTTAATTACTTCTAGCTTATGTTTGTATTTGACAGTAGGGTCCTGTGGTGCATGGCAGTGTTTGCTGATCATCAATGGTGTTTATCCCTAGATCAGAGGTATTCATCCATATATAAATGTGTCGGTTTATAATTTTTATGACATGTTTATAATTTGTGATCAGAGATTAGATATCACAAAAGATTTGGTTACAGTATGATGAATGTTGTATTTAATCTATGGGCCCCAAGATCTAGAGCACAATTTCATCTATCAAGATGAATTGTTCCTTTTAAAATAAATCTTGCAAGGTCCTTCGCAAAAATAAATTTCTTATGTGAATATTATCACTAGGCTGAGAAAAGTATATAAGAAGTACATGAATAATTGTTATATATTCTGGAGATCGTCTATGGGGAAGCTGTATGTGTTATAAAAGGGCCCAATTCACAAAGCGAAAACGATGTGTTCTGATCTGCATAGTATAAAATCTTTTTTTTTGTTACGGTTTGTAAAGTCAAAAGATTGGAGAAATGGTGATATTTGTATTGCTCTCTGTCCATACTGGGGTACTCTCTGTCCACCCTTTGCAAACTGGTACTGACTAGTATGCCAGTGGTTCTCTTTTTTTTTTTTTTTTCCCCCTAGTTTTTCTTTTTACCAACCTGACCCCCGGTGCTGAGGAGCAAGGGAGGGGCAAACAAGGATACTGTGCAGGTGCCCGACATCCTGCTTCTCAAATGATGACCTCATTAATTGTGAGGATGCCAGTGGCTGATCTGCATGGTGTTCAAGGTGGAAATCGTGCACAATAAAAACCTGTAGCTTTTTGTAGCAAGACAGACTTGATTCACTCGGCTTGTTGACAATTTCTGGTAAATTCTTGCAATTTTTAGGCATTTTTCAAAAGGGACCCGGTTGGAAAAAGTGGATATATACTATTCACTGTAGAGGCATCTTCTTGCTACATGTGTTTTTAAATCGCAGTGGTTGAGTCAACCAGTTTGGTTAATGTCCTTCATTGTCTTTAGAAATATGCAGAAACATTTATTTTTTAACAGTTAATACATGCTGGGTAAGCTGATAATCGCTGAAAGGAAAACTCGAACTACCACAGTGCTCCACAGCATTGTCGGCCCTGCTGCGGGCGGGTTGAACATGTAACATGTTCCCAAAAGGGAACTTGTCCTTTTAAGCTGGACATACACTGGTAAAAAAAAAAATTGGGTTTCAAAGCTTAAATTTTAAGAAAATTCCTATTTATTTCCTAATGATTAGTGGCGTTCATTTTTAACCGCAGTAGTGAACGTTTAGAAGCAGGATGGATATTTTTTTTCTCGAACAGATCAACAAATTTGCTGACAGTGAATGTGGTTTTGAAGAAAATCCATTCGATCCAAAATCTTGTTAAAAGTAAAACATTCCTTGGAGCACTTTACATTGTCATGTCATTAAATGTACCGATGAGAATGTTCGTAAGAAGATCTACTAGGTGTATGGCCAGCTTTAGAGAAAACATCACTGTATTACTTAATACATCTACTTGGCTGTGTAATGGGGCTGTGTACGTCTTGGAATTGGATGGATATTCATATATTTTGACAGGTAAAGCATCTCCCATGTATGTATTTTGTATGTGTATTTAACAGTTTGCCTGGAGTTCAGCTTTAAAATATTCAAAAAAATTATATAAATTAGCTTTGAAAGCCTTCGTTCAGCTTTAAAATATTCAAAAAATGATATAAATTTGCTTTGAAAGCCTTTCCAGCGGCAGTTCTGTGAACATTAAATACCTGCACACACCACCATAGAGGTACTACTAAAAGGAGGGTCAGACACGTTGGGAAATGTATCAATTCTTGGCATCGGCGGTTCCCTGATGAATCTTTTCCTGTGCTAATGCAAAACACCGCCGGACCCCCCTTTGCTGCCACAGATTGCTGATGAAATGTCATCTCTGCTTGGCATTCCAGGTTTGCTTGTTAAAACCCTGTTCTCTTTTTGAAGTTAGCGTTGACCTAGGCATGCTTTTAATTGTGTTCACTGTACGACTCGGTCTGTTTGAAGAGCTCCTGTTGTAAAAATAAATACCCCCCCTCAAAAGACACGTTTACCCATGGGAGTCTATATCAAAAGGAATAGTAACTAGTAAAGCCCCATGTTTATTTTTTCCTAGAAGTTTCCTAATATCGCCATATAGATATACATTCAAGATTTTTTTTCTTCATAAACTAAATAATTATAAATCTTCCTTTTATAGACAAAGAACTTTAATAGGACATATCAAAAAACAACCTTCAAAAGTGATTTTACCCAGAGCCCCCCACCAGTTCTTCATAACCAAATATTTTATGTGTTTTAGATTTAAAAAGTATTCTATTTTAGTATCGAGGGTATTTGCGGGAGTACAAGTACTCCCGCAAATACTCGGTATCGGTCCTGATACTGATATCGGTATCGGGACAACCCTACCATTTACCTAACCAATCTAATGATTTAGGGCTCCACACCCACCCCAACCCCATTTCTCTTTCTGCCAATTGTTAGACCAACCACCATCCATCAAAGTGCTTATTTAGATTTATCCCTAGAACCAGCACTCCTAGATTGTTCTCAAACCTTATTATAGTACAATGTCTGTACTACTTGCAGTCTGGCAGGACAAATAAACTAAGGGCCCTAACCCCAGAGGATCAAAAGGATTTTTTTGTTGGGGGGGGTACTCTTATAAGGAGACCCTGTTGCCAGACCATTTTTATTTTCACAACAATCTAGAAAAGTTTCTTAACCCTCTATAAAAAAAAATGAGCCCCTAAGGAAAAAACTAGGGGCTGACCCCCCAGATAATTGAGCTCCTGTTGAAAAACCGTAATGATAAAAACGACTGAAAATAAAATAAAAAAAGTAACTTTAAAAACATTCCTTTTTTCCTTTCAATGCACTTAGGAGACCTCAAATATTTGTCTATCGACTTTGTTTTTCATTGCTTGTGTACAACAGGCTGCCATCACTGCAATATTTTTCATAACATTGCTGTTCTGGGACTTCTTATTCCCATTCTAGTGATTACCATCATCTGTCACCACCCATCAATCACACTGAAAACACAGCTACAATATATGTCTTAAGATGCATTACGATTAAACGTTGATGAAAAGTAAGTCTAGCAAGCAGAAACCTTTCCAATTTTTATCAAGCATTTCAGCAAATTCTTCAACCAGGGACATTCCCGAAAGCAGATCCGTCACTGTCCTGAGAATCATTGACCATAGGCAGTTATTTTATTTTTTATTGGATATTCATCCCCTCGTGCTCAAATTATAAAAATGTTTGTGTCCTGTTTGCATCTCAATGTTGCTGATCTCTTGCAGCATTTCTCAACTACTTTCTGTCTACATGCACTTTCTCCAGCATCGTTTGCACATCATTCCTCTGGACTGGCGTGGTGATGGTTACAGTGGTGCACCTTGTCTATACAGTGTGATTCATCACAGCCTGTAGTCTTCATCAGAGGAACATGTGATGGTGACTTTGCCAGAGTACAATTCAAAAGACAGTTGTCACCTCATAACGGGCAGTACCTGAACAAGGACTTTAAAGGATAAGTTTTCCTTATTAAAGCACTTGTAATCTGTCTTTATTTTTTTCCCTTTCAAACCTTAAAGGCAAAGTTATAATGTGCATCATATACTAGCACACTATGTGAAACTTGCCTTTAAACGAAGCCCTCCAGCGTCGCTCTGTCACCACTGACATGGCTTTCATCTTTACCTGGTCTTCCTTCCGTATTGGTGGGCTCCGGTCCTTTTGATTGGACGAGCCGCAATGATGTCACGCCCTTGCACGCGGGAGCCGCTTTTTATGGCACAAGGCTTTGAAGAACGTTGCGGTATGTCGCGCCTTCAGAGCGCATGCACCGGTGAGGTCACCAGCAGGTTCACAATTAAATATCCCCTAAATGGTGCACGTTTAGGAGATGCTTGCTGTACCTATAGGCAAGCGTGATTTGTCCATGGGAGTTTACTCTCACTAAAACTAATAATCATTTTTATTTTTTCAGGTAAAAATGTGCATTCATTTTGTTTTATTAAGATCCTGTAAAGCAATAGCAGATGGCGGGTGCAATCTTAGGCTCCTGCAGACTGCCAGTGTTGCTCTCTGCCTGTACCTTTTTACGGGCAGAAGGTTACTGAGTGACAGGAAGAATCCATTGACTACCTAGAGTGCTCACCTGCATTCTGGTAGTTCATTGAAACAACAAGCTGTCAGCCGCTGACAGTAGTTGTAGTTCCCCCATTTACAGAACTCTGTGAATGAATGACATGGCCGGGTGGGCAGAGCCATGCATGGCCAAATGTTTTTTTAAATTGTGACAGCAGGTGCGGGGAGAGGATCCCAGCCCGCTGTCACAAGAGGGACTCTGGGGGGGGGGGGGGGGCAGGGGATGCTCGTTTAGTAACAGGTAACACCTTGGATATGGTGTAACATGTTATGAAATATGATCTTGTCCTTTAAAATGAAAGCTGCATCTTTGAGAGGATTGAAAACATTTTTTTTGAATAGATAACATAATGAGGTTTTAGTAATTGGCTTTACTATCATTCTAAATTTGAAGCAAATTACTTAAAGGGGTTGTAAAGGAAAAACATTTTTTCCCTAAATAGCTTCCTTTACTTTAGTGCAGTCCTCCTTTACTTACCTCATCCTTCCATTTTGCTTTTAAATATCCTTATTTCTTCTGAGAAATCCTCACTTCCTGTTCTTCTGTCTGTAACTACCCACAGTAATGGGAGGCTTTCTCCCTGGTGCGGAGAAAACCTCTTGAGGGGGCAAGCAGGAGTGTCAGGACGCCCACCAACACACAGCTCCTTTTTTCTATCTGCAAAGTAGAGAGTGTCCTGACACTCCTGCTCGCCCCTCCCCCTCAAGAGGCTTTCTCCACACCAGGGAGAGTGCCTCGCATTACTGTGTGGAGTTACAGACAGAAGAACAGGAAGTGAGGATTTCTCAGAAGGAATAAGGACATTGAAAAGCAAAATGGAAGGATGAGGTAAGTGAAGGAGGACTGCACTAAGGTAAAGGAAGCCATTTAGGGAAAACATTTTTTACCTTTACAACCCCTTTAAAGCGGAACTTCAGTTATTATTTTTGTTTTATTTTTTTCAACTTTCCATCTATTGAATCTTCTGCCCTTGCTGTTTTAACTTTGGATAGTAAACCATTTTATTTTTCTGCCAGTAAATACCTTATATAGCCCACTTCCTTTTTCTTGTCGGGTCGTTGGTCTAGGCTTATGACATCATGCACAGCTCTCTCTATCTCTATCGTGAGAGTTTGTCAGGCGGGGAGTCATAGGAGGGCCAATGGCAGCTGCAGAGCTGGAGGTGTGTGTCTGTGTAAATCCAGGAAGTGAACAGCTGCCCACAGTTAAAATGGCTGCAGTCAGACTTGGTGGCGGGAGATTTCTGCAGCATATTTGGCAAGTACAGGATCGCAGTATATATAAAACTCATATGCAAAGTGTGTGGAGGGAAGCTTCAAAATGGCAAAAATGTTTGTTTTACAAATTACGAAAGAAAGCAGACTGCAGTTCCTCTTTAATGAAATAAATAAATGTGGCGCTTTCTCATATAGAAAGCAAAGTGAAGAAAGAACAGTCACAATGTTCTTTCCTCAGTTTGATTTCTATATGACTAAGCGCCACATTTATTTATTATTTACTGTGTGGGAACACCTTTAATGTTGGAAGCCACTCTTTGGCACTTATAACTTGATTTGCTCATTAGTTATTCTTTACTTATTCAGTTCCTCTTTAATGGTCACTCATCATTTTATAATTATTTTGCCCAATAAATAATTTTGTAGTTTTATGCAGCCAGTTTTCCACTACAGAGTTCCCCTGCCAGACAGTATATTTAGATCCTTGACCGTATAGAAGCACTGCTTGGGCACACACCCAACCTGCCGATGGGACAGTGATGAAGCAGATGCACACTGATGTCGTCCCTCCTCCCTACTCCTATCATTTCATTGTTGACACATACATTGCAGCAGAGCCTGATTGACTGACTGCTACAGTGCCTTTAAAAAAAATATTCATACCCCTTGAAATTTTCCACATTTTGTTCTGTTAAAATCCCCAAAAATAATTTTGTGTTTGGTTGTATGTGATGGACCAACACAAATTGACATTGTGAAGTGAAAGGCAAATGAGATATGGTTTTCAATTTTTTTTTTTTCTTTTGTAAAAAAAAAAAAGACCTATAAAGTCTGGAATGCATTTTTATTCAGCCCTGTTACTCTGATAACCCCTAAAAATCTAGTGCAGTCAATTGCCTTCAGAAGTCACTTGATTTGGTAAATATAGTCCAGCTGTGTGTAATTTATTTTAATATAAATACAGCTGTTCTGTGAAGCCCTCAGAGGTTTGTTGGAGAACCTTGGTGAACAAACGGCATCATGAAGACCAAAAAACACACCAGACAGGTCAGGGATAAAGTTGTGGAGAAGCTTAAAGCAAGGTTTTTTTTTATTAAAAAAAAAAAAAAAAAACATCCCAAGCTTTGAACATCTCATGTAGCACTTTTCAATCCATCATCCAAAAATGGAAAGAGTATGGCACAACTGCAAACCTACCAATACATGGCCGTCCAACTAAACTGATAGGCTGGGCAAGGAGAGCTTTTTTTCCCAAGAAGGTAACTCTGGAGGAGCTGCAGAGATCCACAGCTCAGGTGGGGGAATCTGTCCACAGGACAACACTTAGTCGTGCACTTCACAAATCTGCCCTTTATGGAAGAGTGGCAAGAAGAAATCTTTTATTGAAAGAAAGCCACAAGAAGCCATGTAGGGGACACAGCAAACACATGGAAGAAGGTGCTCTGGTCAGATAAGACCAATTTTTTACTTTTTGCCTTAAAGCAAAATTCTAAGTGTGTTGGAAAACTAACACTGCACATCACCCTGAACACACCATCCCCACCGTGAAACATGGTGGTGACAGCACCATGTTGTGGGGATGCTTTAATTGGCAGGGACAGGGAAGCTGGTCAGAGTTGATGGTTAGATGGATGGAGCCAAATTCAGGGCAATCTTGGAGGAAAATCTGTTAGTCTGCAAAAGACTTGAGACTGGGGTGGTAGTCCACCTTCCAGCAGGACAACAACCCTAAACATACAGCCAGCACTACAATGGAATAGTTTAGTTCAAATGGCCAAAACCTAAATCCAATTGAAAATTTGTGGCAAGAATTAAATTGCTGTTCAGACGCTCTCCTTCCAATCTGACAGAGCTTGAGCTATTGTGCAAAGAAGAATGGGCAAACATTTCACACTCTTAGATGTGCAAAGCTGGTAGAGACATACTTAAAAAGACTTGCTGCTGTAATTGCCTCGAAAGGTAGCTCTACAAAGTTTTGACTCGGGGGCAGAATACAAAAGCACGCCACACTTTTCACATATTGAAAACCATTTACCGTATTTGCCGGCGTATAAGATGACTGGGCGTATAAGACGACCCCCTAATTTTCCCCCTAATTTTCCAGCTCACTGTGCCAGTATGCCTGCCTCGACAATCTTCCTACCTTCTCCTGTTTTGCAGAGTTTCTCAGGCTGCGGGGGTCCATTATTCAAAAGCGCTCGCCTCCTCCTCAGGCTGTTCCGTGATAGGCGGAACACTAATTTTCCCAGCAGAGCCTCTGTTCAGTGTTCCGCCTATCACGGATGTCCTCTCGGCCGAGGATGAGAAGGCATCCGTAATAGGCGGAACACTGAACAGAGGCTCTGCTGGGAAAATTAGTGTTTCACCTATCACGGAACAGTCTGAGGAGGCGCGGCTTTTGAATAATGGATGACCGCCATCTGACAGGTACCCGGCGTATAAGACAACCCCCGACTTTTGGGGCATGATTTTAGATGCAAAAAGTTGTCTTATACGCCGGAAAATGCGGTATTTTCCTTTCACTTCACAATTATGTGACACTTTGTGTTGGTCTATCACATAAAATTCCCATTGAAATGCATTGAAGTTTTGGTTGCAACATGACAAAATGTGGAGAATTTCAAGGGGTATGAATACTTTTTCAAGGCACTGTAATTCTGTCCCTGTGTCTCCCAGACAGCCTGCCACTCTGCAGGAGATTTATTGGCTGGTATCAAGACAATTTTGCATACATACAGTAAATTGCTTTTTAAAATGTAATTCTGTAACAGAAATGTAGTCCTAATAAAGGCATATTGTTTTGATCTAGCATTTACCTTCAAACTTTCTGGAAAAGACGGGCTTTCGGCTGTGAATACCTGCTCAGTGGTGTGCGAACCGTCAGGCTAGAGGTATTTGGTACTAGGATGAAAAAATGTAGCCCAGCTTTACAGAAGAAAAATGTAAACATTCCCATACATGCTTGCTATTCAATCCGCTCCATAACCTTCTAGGAGGATGGCCAGTCGTAAGCAGTAAACTCCATGTCCATATTTAGACCTGGTGTCGACTTTTGTTCCTAATCATTTTAAGTGTGATGTATGAGGAATTGAAAGATGGACTGTTTTCGTTGAGTTTAAATTGATTTATGCTGAGGCTGTTAGAATAAAAAAAAAAAAAAAAAGCATGGTGAGGACAAATGACCCTGTAGAGAAGACAAGATAACGCACCAGAATAAGGACCTATAGCCAGATTCAGAGAGGATTGCGCCGGCGTATCAGTAGATACGGCGTCGTAACTCTGAATCTGCGCCGTCACAAATTTAAGTGTATTCTCAAATTGAGATGCACTTAAATCTAGCTAAGATACGACAGTGGGCGCCGTCGTATCTTAGCTGTCTATTTAGGCTGGCCGCTAGGGGCGTGTACGCTGATTTACGCATAGAATGCGTAAATCAACGAGATACGCCTATTCACGAACGTACGCTTGCCCGTCGCAGTAAAGATACGCCGTTTACGTAAGGCGTTTTCAGGCGTAAAGTTAGTCCACCAAAAAGCTGGCCCAGCCAATGTTAAGTATGAATGTCGGTCCCGCGTCGAATTTTTTAATTTTTACGTTGTTTGCGTAAGTTGTCCGTGAATGGGGCTGGGCGTAATTTACGTTCACGTCGAAACCAATGAGTCTTTGCGGCGTAATTTGGAGCATGCGCACTGGGATACGTCCACGGACGGCGAATGCGCCGTTCGATAAAAACGTCATTTACGTGGGGTCATGCTTTATTTACATAAAACACACCCACCTCTTCACAATTTGAATTAGGCGCGCTTACGCCGGTACATTTACGCTACGCCGCCGTAACTTAGGACGCAAGTGCTTTGTGAATACAGCACTTGCCTCTCTAACTTACGGCGGCGTAGCGTATATGAGATACGCTACGCCTCCCTAACGTTAGGCACAGGTACGTGAATCTAGCTACTAGTCTCAAAAAGTGACTTATTTTTAGAGGGGTCCAATGCGACGTGAAAACTACTTGCATGGCTGGAAAAATCCTTAGCTTTGTGATCTGATGTGTAAAGTTTGGAAGGTTGGCTCTGCCTTAAAAGTTGTCGTGTTTTGGAAATTTACAGGAAATTTGACTTTACTTGATTGCACCTAAAATGGCCTTTTGGGGTTTGGTTTGTCGCTGTCTACGCTGTCATGTACTTTTCTGTGCTTTTCAACATGAGCACAATGCGTAGCCATGAGAGAATATGATGTTTTTCCAATAGCAGCCATTCCCACCCGCCTGCTGTACCGGGAAAAAGTCCTTGTGATGCATATTTGTTGTATAGCTCAATGTTTGGCTATTCAAAAGCACAAAGCACCATGCCTTGATGCGTGTCAGCGTTTGTTTAGTTAGTATTGGTGTATCTGTCAGTTGGGTTTCCAGGAACAATAAAACCTGCATTTATCTTCAATACTGTATGTGGCAATGTTGTTTTTCCCATCTACAAGTAGATGAACCTCAATGACATTTAATAGGTAGTGGACGGCTTTTCAGAGTGCCGGGCAGCTGCTGTGAAGGGTTCAGCAGGATGTCCTGCCACCTTCTAAATACCTGTTTTGTCCCCCCAAAAAATAGCAGTTTTACAATGGGGCCAATGTGCCACAAACCGGAGCCAAGCACTTGGGTCAAATTTGTGGCACAGCCCCTTGGACTTCAATGGCCGTGTTTGACAGGTGGTGCAGCCTGTCTACTCAATATGCTACATTAAAGTGTTACTGGACCCAGGAGCCTGCATTCACTTAATCTGGTCTCCCACAGTACACAGAGCATAGAAATGCAATTATTTTATTAAATGTAAACTGGTAAATACCATTTCTCATCAGCAGTATATAGCTTTCTTGTGAATACTATCTGTGCCCGGCCAAGCGCTGGTTAAAGCCTGGAGGAGGAGTCTTCATTCCCCTCTGACTGTCCAATGAGGCTGTATGACCCTGACCCTCTGTCTGAACAGTGCCGATTGTCCCTTTGATCACATGCACTCTCTAGCAATACACCCCAATCTAAGCATGTGCAGAGTGCCCCCAAAGCTCGGTGCAATCAGGAATGGATTGGGGACTGTGAAAGAAGGGGAGGATCAGAGAAGACGAGATAATCGGCCTTTTTTACACATTACACTGGATTAACCCCTTGGGCTCCACAGTGAGTGTACAAGCATGCTTTAATGTTTATACAGACTGATTTTACTGTTGTGGGTTTAGTAACACTATAAATTTTGTTTTGATGTGATTTCAGTGGGTGCATATATTGACATGGTATCATAGGAATTTCTGTAATGTAATCTTAAAGTTTTTTATTTTTTTATTTTTCTTAAAACAGAAAAGAGGTAATGCTTACCTGCTCTGTGAAACAATATTGCACCGAGCAATCCTTTGCCACCCCTTTGGCAGTCCCCTGCTGGCACTGTCTGTTCCTCCTGCCTCCATAGCAAGCCCAAGGGCTAGGGAGTCATCCATGTATGCTTTTGCTTTGGGCTGTGTGCATCCATAGACACACAGCATGTTGGTAAGCAACTCCTCTACTCCCTCTTCACAGGAGTTTGACTGTGAGGTGTCTCCTGTGAGTTCAGGAAGTGAGAGTAGCAGTCCTGCAGTGTAAGTGTTCAGGGATGAGGGTAAGGAAGACGGTAGAGAATTTCTTACTTTAATGTAGAGAATGCATTAAGTTAGAATTATAGTATCATTTGCTGTTTTACATTATCTCTTCCATATTTTTGTCCCTCTATTAAATATAGAGATTTACACATTAGCCACTAGAGGGAGCTCGGAATTCACTGCTATCACACAGTCTCCTTGCTTTTTTTTTTTTTCAACCGAAAATAGATTACCGTATATACTCGAGTATAAGCCGACCCGAGTATAAGCCGAGGCACCTAATTTTACCACCAAAAAAATGGCAAAACGTATTGACTCGAGTATAAATCGAAGGTGAGAATGCAGCAGCTACTGTAAGCGGAAAAGAGGGTCAACTGTGCCCATTTGCAGCCTGACCTCACTGTGCCCATTTGCAGCCTGACCTCACTGTGCCCATTTGCAGCCTGACCTCACTGTGCCCATTTGCAGCCTGACCTCACTGTGCCCATTTGCAGCCTGACCTCACTGTGCCCATTTGCAGCCTGACCTCACTGTGCCCATTTGCAGCCTGACCTCACTGTGCCCATTTGCAGCCTGACCTCACTGTGCCCATTTGCAGCCTGACCTCACTGTGCCCATTGCAGGATCTAGTTGGTTCCCCCGGCAGGTCCCGTTAACTTTGCAGCCTGACTTCACCGTGCCCATTGCAGAATCCGATCTGTGTACCCGAGTCCGTGACATATTCAGACGGCGGCCGTGCAGTTTTACAAACTTGCGCTCTTTGTGCTGTTCCATGATGGGCAGAACACTCTGTTTCCCAGCAAACCCATGTGCTCAGTGTTCTGCCTATCACGATCGCCCTCTCGTCCTCTTGTCTTTCACGAACGAGAGGGCGATCGTGATAGGTGGATCACCGAACACAGTGCTGGGAAACCGAGTGTTCCGCCTATTGTAGCATACTGGCACATTACGAATGACTTGCCTGAGATCGAAGCGCTCTTACCTATATTGCCAATCCGGTGCTGTGACTGGCCGGAGCGGCGATGACGTTACTCCCGTGCATGCGTGAGTTTCCGGCATTATCCCATTGATAAAACTGGCAAGCTCAGTGCGCCTGTGCCGCTGTCTACGACGTACATGCGCCATAGACATTGGTGCAGTCCTTTCTGCAAATATCTCCTTAACCGTGTATTTTTTGCACCTACAGGTAATAATAATCTAGGCTTACCTGTAGGTGCAAGTGTTTAGAGAGGGTTTACAACCACTTTAAATATTTGGTAACTATGCATAGATACCAGCTTTAAACAAAACTGCTTAAATGAATTGTATCGGCATAATCTCTTATAAATTGTTATCAAAGTATTTAAAGAAAAACTTCCCTTTTTAAACTTAGTTCAGCATTCCTTTGGGTAGTAAAGAAAAAGACCTTTGCCATTTGTTTTCCTGAGTTTCGCAGTGCAATCTGTGAGATAAGAGGTGTTCTGCTTCTGCAAGTTATGTTATCTCCCAAGGCTACATAATCCATTTACAGCAAACACCTTGTCCGTACTCCCACGTTCCCATGGAGCGTTCTTTGTGATGACTTTGCTGGCTGGTGTAAGCTGCGTACTGCCAAATGTCTTTTTCAGCACTGCGTCATTTCCTTTTTGCTGTAAAACAGACCATTAAAACTTTTCACCATTGTGCACTCAAGTGCATTTTAAAACACAATACACAACTGTATAGTATATTAAGTGCTGGTTCACACTTGTGCGATGTCAGACATCGCATGTGATTTGCACCGCACTGCTGTGCCGATCACATGCAATGCAAATTCAGCCATACAGATTGTATGGCTGAATTTGCATCGCATTCGTAAAAAAAATCGTATCGAATCGAATTTTTTTTTTTTCACCAGAAACGGATCACATGGGTATTCACACCCATGCGATCTGATTCCTGTCCGAATTCACAATTCGCACTGTGATATGTGAACCAATCTGGGGGCGTCATTAATGTTCTATTGACACTCGCAGCAGTTCGTATAGGGAAGTGGGAACTACCTGTGAATTCTATGTGGTGCGGGAACCGGCACTGGAATTGCGCTGGTTTCCGCATCACGCTGGCGTGAACCAGAATGGTTTCCATATCGCAGTGAGAACTGTGAATTTAGGCAGGAACTGGGATCCCACGAGATCCAATTCTGGTGCAGACAAAAAGGTCAATGCAATGAAAATTCAGCCATACAATCTGTATGGCTGAATTTGCATCGCACAGACATCACATGTGACCTGCATAGCAGTGTGGTGTGAATCGCATGCAATGTCTGCCATCGCTATAGTGTGAACTGGCACCCAGACTTTGTGGTTTGAGTTCCAGCTTCACCTACCGTATTTATCGGCATATACCGCGCGCGCCGGCGTATAGCGCGCGCCGGCGTATAGCGCGCACCCCAACCTGAGAAGGGAAGTTTAGGGAAAAAACATACTTTTTGGATGATCAGCCTTGTCGGTGTCCGTCTGCTGTCGGCGGCCTTGTCCGGCGTCCGTCTTCGGCCTTGCGCGGGGTCCGTCCAGCCTTGTCGTTGTCCGTCTGCTGTCTTGCCCGGCGTCCATCGGCGGCCTTGCGCGGGGTCTGTCCAGCCTTGTCGGTGTCCGTCGCGTCCGTCTGCCGGGGGTTGCAGCGTTGAATTTGGCGCCTTGGTCAAACTGCAGAGCTGGATTTCCGGTGTGTTCGGCTCCTCTCGCATGGCTGCGGGCGGAGCCGAGCGTGGCCTAGCCGAGTTGGCGGCGCTCAGGCAGCGAGGATCGGCTGTCTCTGAGGAGGATCATATATCGCGCACCCACGATTTTCCCCTGATTTTAAGGGGGGAAAAAAGTGCGCGGTATACGCCGATAAATACGGTATCTTCTGCAGTCATTACAAAGGTATTCTCACTGTTGCCTGTGGAGTCATTTGAGAACATAGGAAGCCGATGGTTGACTAAAGGCTCCGTCCATTTGAAATTCTTTCAATTCAAGGTGGCATCTGCTTGTCAAAGTGAGATTTAACTGGCAAAACATTTCTGGCCCTGGTACACCTGCCCTAGAGCTCATTCATAGGGTGCCAGGGGACAGTAAAAGCTAAGCAAAATGCCCGTCGCTCAAAGTACATGAGCTTCTTTTTTTTTGGCAGATTACAGGTGTTTTTACTGCTTTTCCTCGTCATGGAGGAAGGGAAGAGAACTCCAGTGGCAACCTGTAAAGTTCTTTTTTTTTTTTTTTTAATTTTTTATTTATCATCAAAAAAGCCGATCCACGTGTGGACCAAGATCAAACAAACACAACATTCGGGGATAACATTACCCTTCATCAGACAGAAAACAGCAAGATTGTACAGTCACATATACAGGCAAAAAAAAAAAAACATACTTCATCTTACTAGTCTGAGACCGAAATCTCTCTTTATGTCTTCCAGTCCCGTGAACCAGGTCCCCACGGGGCGGCTTCCCGACCCATTTTCCGTTTTCTAGTGAAGC